>NW_005179363.1:71807-168034 GCF_000350225.1 Chondrus crispus | reverse complement strand
TCAATACCAATCCCTACGTGTTCCCCTACATACCCCTCCCCTCCTACGCACCATATCAACCACTATATAAACCCCATCCACTCATCCCCGACACTTCCGTTCCGCCTTTCCGGATCACTCCCTTCTCCCAAAACCCCTCAACCCCATCCACCTCATCTCCTCGCCAACAGTTCCAGCTTCTTCAGTCCTTTCACTTCCATTCCCTCCCACCTGCTATCTCCCCTCATCCACGTGCCCCATATGCACAAGCCTTCCATAATTAACCACATCCAAGATAACGTCAACCCACCCTCCAGTCCGATGACGGCCACAACCGATACTACTCGCTCCCCACACATGGCAATCCCTCCTGCGCAAGCCCTGGAAGATCTCCACTTCAACCTCGCACAAGAAATTACAAGGGAAATGAACAGAGAGATGACTTGCAGCTTCTCTCCGGCCTCCTCTTCCACCCCGCCCCCGCGTCCGCTCATCGACAAAAGCCCACGCTCCAACACCATTCAAACGTTTCATATGAAGAGTCCTCAGAAGAACCATGCCGCAGGCATCACAAAGTCCTCAAGCCCCACCAAGGCTCATACTCGTGCTCCGATTGTCAAGCCCACCCCCGCGGAAGAAGAACTCGTCCACCGCATTCACCGAAAAGTTGGTGGTCCGTCCAAGCTTAGCACGTACGACGACCCTGCAAAGGTCCGTCATGTCGTCATCGAAGCACTAGCTACCGAACAGCTAAATGCATGTGATGCTACTCGTATTCGTAAAGGCCAGCTTTCTGTCTTCGAAAGAAGAGTCGTTCGAACCGTGACCAACCGAGGAGCTGCTGTGCGATCTAGAATGAGACAAAGAAAAGAAGTCGCCCATCTCAAGCATGAGTTGCAAATTCGGGATACCCGAGTGCGCTACTTAGAGAACGTTGTGCGTGTCCTGTGTCTGAGGTACTCTGTGCCACTTCCCGAGGCGCTCGTGGCTGCACCAGTTCAAGTTCAGGACAGACAAGATGCAGTACCACCAAAAGTGGTGGAAATGCAGCCGGCAATTGACACTTCCAAACCAGGGAAGCCACCAGTGATGAAATTGGAGGGCATTGATGCGCCCGATTATGCTTTGAACCAAGATCTATTTGGTGCTCTTGTGGATCAAATGATCACACATCCGCCGTGGTGCTGAGCTGAGCTGAGCTGAGCTATGAAGGCGATATAGTGAGGATATTCGCTTGTTCTATAGAACAAAGTAGATAGCATTGGAGAGACTATGCAAAGACTTACTGTACATTACAATATATCCACTAAACAGACATCAATTTCCGAAGAAGTTGCGCCCATATTATGAGGATAAACAGCTCGTCGGCATCTTCTGGAGCGCACCAGAGTATGATCGTCAATCATGGATTTTCCGTAAGTGTGTGGTGTAGTGGGGATGGAAGAGCTGGTGCGATGTTTTGCGTAGTGCTGGTTCATTCCGAAACAGCTGCAAGTACTGCAGGAGTCTGATTAAAGCTAAGGTAAGGATTTTACGTGCTGCAGCATTTCTGGTATTCGCATGCCACTCCAAATACTGTACGGTACAGTTCTTGCTGAGCTTTGTCAAAATATAAATTGTCCATAGCTGTGGGTATCACATTCCAACGTGATTTCATGTTCAAACAAGGGAGAGGGGGAAGACGGGAAAAGAAAAATGTGATTCTCGAGTGGTGGCGGCGAGAGTCTCCGCGTTCCATTGGATCACTTGGCGTGTCTCGCTCGAAGAAGAGAGCATGCGTGTTTGGAACAACAAAGATAAAGTTTTCAACGTTAACAATTTCTGCGAGTTTCAAGGAGCGCAGCAAATTACATTTCTTCTCGTAAATGCATCTGGAGGCGGTTTGCATTGAGTCTAGGGGTCCATGCGAAAAAAGGCAATGAAGCAAGATGGAGTTGTGACGCTGAAGCTGAGGGGGTAGGGGTGGCTTGTATTGCATGAGATGCGCATCGTAGGGTATCGTAGGGTATGGAGGATATGGAGACAAGCGGCAGTTGACTAGATGCAGCGGTTTATCGTATTGTGTCTAAGCGGGAAGAACGTATAGTGATTTGATGCGGCGAGAGTTTTATCCACCCTGGTTGAGTCAATGAATGCCCCAGAGGCTCGGTCACTGCAGAACAAGGGAAGGAGTTGGGACGAGCGCAGACACGCGACAGGCATGGAGACATGTTCACTGAAACAGAAACCGGAGTCCGAGGTATAAGGGAAGCAAAGCAAGATCAGTCAGGCCGGTGACAAAGAGCAATCAGCTTGCAGCTTGCGGTATGAATCCAGTTTTAGTTTTCTTGAAATATTTTGCTGGTTTATGTCCCACACAAAATTTCCCGCCCTTCGACACCTCCCGAGGCTCCTTCCTCTGAGGTGCACAGTAGAGATGTAATTAGTTGGATCTCAAGTCGTGCAGATCGCCAGCCTGTCTACGTTTATCTCCTTCTCGTCCTAACCACAGCCTTCCTCTGCCTCCCTTGCTTCTCTACCCCGGTGAGAGTCGAGAGGGCTCTTCGTCACACGGCTGTATCCTTTAATGCAGAAAGACCCTTGCAAATCCCATTCCCTCCACCTATGCCTTCCCGCCTCTTTTGCAGAGGAACGGATCTCCCCTCGTGTCATTCCCCTACCTGTCTTTCATCAATGTCCCCCCGGCATAGACGCACCGGCAAAACCATCACGACCACCCCCACCTTTCAAACCTCCTGTCTCATCCCTCTCCGTCCCTGCCCCCCAAGCTTGACGTGCCACGTGCCACCGCGATTGCCATGCTTTCGGACAAGGGCGTATCCCCACGTCACTCGTTGTGGCATTCAGCGACCTGAGCGATATGATGCCACCGACTGGGCAAAAGCCCTTAGCACCCTACCTCGCTCAATCGTCTTGCGTCGCGTTCGTGGTCACATCATCGCTAACTCAGTTGCATCATCCCTTGTCCTCGTCGCCTACGAATTCCTTTTGCGTAACGCCCCCGATTTCGTGCATCACCTCAACGTAACCCCTATTCCACATACGTTTATGGTCAACGCCATGTCGTTGTTGTTGGTCTTCCGCTCGAATGCCGCCTACGTAAGTTGCTGGCAAGCTGGCACCGTTTTCTAATTTCGTCATCTAACGATCTCGCCGCTAATATACGATACGTTTACTTTGTCTCCTTTCGTCATTTCCCCGCTGCATAATGCATGTTTGGATACGTTGCCACTCCCCGCGTCAGACCGCAGGACCGATTTTGGGAGGGCCGCAAACTGTGGGGCAACTTACTTAACACATCCCGTACTATGGCGCGAATATGCACTTTGGCGATGCCCAAGACGCATGTCGACGTTGCCGCCAGACTAATTACATGCTTCAGTTTTGCTCTCATGCACCATCTCCAAGGGCGACGAGAAGACGAGCCGTTTAAAGAAATATGCGGCGAGATGCTCATTCCACTCGAGTTGCTAGACGACGTGGGGCCAGCTGCCATGCGGACAAGCGCTTACACATTTGGTCAGGAAGTTGCGGCTCTGCAACCAACGCTAGTGAGAGATATGGATGCCGAGAGGATAGAAAGCGGTTTGGAAGAGCCCGATTGGTACAAATGTAGAACTAGATTCCCCCCCGGGAACGTGCTAGTTCAACGTATCAATGCGGCAGAGAACAAACCTCTTGAGGTTCTCCTTCATTTATCGACTCTTGTCAAAGTCTCGTTAGAGTGGAAACAATTGACGTTGTACAGGTCAGGTCACGCAGAAGCGTTTCCGTGCAGCACGAACGTTGAGCGAGACAAGCTTGAGAGTTGCACGTTTGAACTTATGGACATTATGGGCAAGTGCGAACGTCTCGTGAAAAGCCCGATACCGTTGTCGTGGAATCGGCACACATCACGTCTCATCTCGTTGTGGACGCTGACTCTGCCGCTTGTGCTGGTGCCAATTCAGGGTCCGCTCTGTGTACCGACGGTGGCGGTGATGAGCTGGGTATTGTTTTCAATCGAGGAGATTGGTCATCTTCTTGAAGACCCATTCAGGATGGAGCGGTATTCGTTGCAACTTGACGTTGTTTGTGAAACGGTTCGGAAGGATGTGTTGGTGCAAATTTCAACAACATCCAAATCATGAAGGCCCTGCTAAGGGCTTGGCATGGCGCTCACTGTCGGTGATTGCTATTGTGAAATTGACTCATGAGGGTGGTTCTTAGATGATTAACTAAGGAAAAATCTACTGCATCTTCGATAGAAGCATGCTTCGATAAATATGTAAATAAGGGGCGAGTGGGCTTCAACAGTGGGGGCCTTGCCCTCGTTTCGCGAGATGCCGTGTAAGGCAGAATGAAGTACAGTACTGTACAGGGCGCCCAGTCGATTTTACCCGGCCCCGTTCGTTCCATGTCTTTTCTAGATACATATGACTGGTATCGTTCCATTGCACGTTGCAGCTAGTCGAGGTGTTGGTAATAACGTTATGAAAAGGGTGCCTGACAGAAGCTTTCGACCATTGTACGGAACGCTCCCATGACCTTCTGCCGAAGTTTGTTGATGGTAGAGTGCAACACTCTAAATCAATTTACCATCAACAAACTACCTTAGTTCAGTTGGCGAGTGATGCACCACTCGTCAAGTGGGCTAAGGAAAGCAACCTACAACTCGATCTAGTTTTCAGAATCTATCCTCCTGCACTGTTGCGGGTAGCAAGGTTTAGCATGATCTCGCGTCTCAAGCCAGATTAGTATGCTTGAGATGGCCTCTTTAATATTGTGTTAAAAGACAATATCCAACAGCGCTGGGGAACATGAACAACTACTGTACGGACACTGCGAGTCATCCTCGTTGCCTTGTCGATCTCCGAAACCTCGATGAGTTTGAAAACGGCTTTCAGGCAGATATAGGCCGTTCATGTGCACAACAGACACGGCACCGGAACAGAAGGGATGCATGTAGGATTGAAATCAGGCACAGTCTCTTTGCAAAGAATAGTGCGAAAGGACGCACATGCCTCAGACTTGATGCGAATGGCACCAACAAAGAGTCGAAAGCGTGATGTTGGTGAAACGCTGATGCTGTACGGAAGTTACAAAAGCGGAGGGACATTTCCTGTCACGATCTGTCAGCGTGTTGCTGTGCGCTGTAGTGTACCTACTGTACAGCAAAGTATCATACAACGCGCATGTATCTATAGTAAGCATCTGAGGTCGAAGTATAAGTATAAGTATAAGAGCAGAAGAGACGCGTGCCGTGCAGAACGCAGCTCAGCACGAGATGACGTAGCAGAGGCGTTGCCGAAGGCCCAATTTCTGCGTGCCGAAAGCGGCGCACACAGGGGGGGTTCCCGCCGTTCGTCGGGCGGCGACAGGTGTCAAGGGAGGGGGCGCGGCAGTGGGGAGGCAGCGGAGGGGTGCATGGTCACGGGCGCGAAAATGCGGGAAGATGCCGGCCGGTTGCGGCGGGAGCGCTGCTGCAGATTGGCATCTCAGCCCGCGCGGGCGCTGCGCGGGCTTGCGTGAGAGCCGGGGTCGTGTGCGTGGGAGCAGTGACGGTACACGGAGGGGAGGAGGGGAGGAGGGAAAGAGAAAGCAAAGGTGAGAGAACGCGGGAATGGTCCGGTGCCCGTACAGTACGTTTGGGGAGCTGTTCGGGGAAACGCAGGGTTGAATCAGAGAACAAACAGCAAGGTGCACTGGGCGAATTTAAAAATAGGTCAGCTGCACACCAGCTCCAACACAAACACAGGCCGCAGAAGATCACGATATTGCGCTCCATTGCACACCCATTGGATCATTGATCTAGAAAAAAAATCTCGCTCTGAATAGTGGGTTTACACAAGCAGAATTCTGCAATGATTTTTTCAAAATTCTGCAATACGTATGACAGGTGTAAAAAGATACAGAATTCTGCAATGAAGCTGTGACGAATATTGCCGAAAAGTGCGCACAGTTAGAGAAAACCTGTGAGAAACAATTGTGAGAAATTCGGAGACAGTTGTCCTACATGAGCGCGCCAAATAGTACTAGTATGCCATAATCCCTGGAACTCATGCTCTCTTACTCCCATCCTCATTATGGCCGAGGTCATATCTGTCGACGCCCCTTCCCCTTCCGACTCTCCCGCGACAAGGACCGGGCGGCATTCTCGTTTTACCCCCGAAGAAGATCTTGTGCTCCTACGCGAGGTCTCTGCAGCAAACGCTCATGTTGCAGCGTTTGGTGAGAACGGTAAGAGATATGGCGAAGCTGCGAGCAATTTCAACGCTAATCCCTCCGTTGCCCAGACGATGACTTGGAAAAGCGTGCGCGACCGTTACAAGCGACTGCAAGAGGAGTTCGACAAGAACGACAACGCGAACCAACGTCTTTCCGGGGTAGATTGGGGGATGGAGGAACTACTGATGGCAATGCGAGAGGCACGCAATGACGTGGCTGTACAGAAGACTGCCAAGAAGAGCGCGCAGCAGGAGACGGGTCGCGAGAAGGAAATGATTGGCCAAGCCCTGGTAGAGATGTCTCTTAAGCGAAGGACTGTTGACGATACCAGCGAGGAATCGATCGAGGAAGTCCCAGCGAGCGCGAAGAAGACTAAGCGCCTGAAACGAATGGAGTCTGGTGGCGAGATGGAGCGCTTCGGAGCGCACCTGCGCGACGCGGACCTCGCGCGCATTGATTTAGAGCGGGAAAAGTTGGCATTCGAACGGGAGCTCAGCGAGGCTGATCGCGCTGAGCGCGAACGCGAGCGGGAGGGGCGACGCGAGGAGCGCGAGAAGATTCAGGAGCTAGAGTTGGCTAAATATACACTCCTGACAGAGGCTCTTAATAGAAAGTAAAGAAAGGGCTTCTAAGCCGCTTTCAAATGTTGTTTACTAAAGAAAAATGACTTTTACCTACTTTGTCTGCCAGGTTTCCGCTCGCGCGGGGCGGACGAGGAGCGAGACCACCCAGTCTAATCCTTATGAGATTGGTAGTATTCCAGAGTCGGTGGCGTGCAATTGAAGTACGCAGCTACCTGGTTTCGATAGATGCAATTGCGCATATTACTGAGAAGCATCGCCGCCAGGTAAAGGGACCCAACCGGAGACTCTAACACCTTCATCTTTCGCTTGAAGTCCACCGTCGTAAAGTAGAGCTTGACCTCTTTGAATATCCGCTCTACAGTTATGCGAATAGAACACATAGCCTTGTTGAATGCGACTTGCTGCGCCGATAAATTGCTTCCCTGAAACGGAATTTCTATGAACCACCCACGATTGTATCCTGAATCTCCGAAGATACAGTACCTCTTTCCCCCTACATCGAGTACCTCAGGTAGATGCGTGTCAAGCCCACTTCTCGTGTACAGCGTCCAATCGTGGCGTCTACCTTCTACGGGACCATTGACATGCATTATGAGTCCATCAGGACTGTTTACAGCCTGAAACTTGAGAGCATGCTTTCGTTTGTGCCCATTGTGCGCAATGCGTTGCGTGGCATATCCCTTTGGTCTTGCAATGCCAATCACCGTGCCGTATATGGAACCGACACCAGTTGGCGAGGGCTCGACACTTGTCCTGAACTGCCGTGGCATACCGTTCCGCATTTAGATGCATGTACTGTGGGCTTATGGGTCCTTTTATGAGGTCGAGTCTTGCTTCCAACATATGCTCTAGGGCCTCCCAAAATATCTCTGACATCTGCGACGCGTGCTTCCCAAACAGAATCTCGAGGTCTTTCCACCTGGCTGGTGACGCGACACGTCTCAATATGACACAGGTCGCTACTAGAGGTGTGACGCTGAATCTGTTTCGCTTGGTCGTTCGCTTTTGTCTGGGCCAAGAAACTGCGCTTATCATTCTAATGATATCTTGCTTACGGAATCTGAAATGTAGCAGTGCGTCCCCGTCCGTTATACCGTTTAAGTTGAAACTAAACGCGCTTGAACTGATACGTCTTCTTCTCGCAAGCAACAGCTCGACTTCCTTCTTCTCTCTCCATGTAGTGTAGGCAACTCGCATTAATGAATTTGTAGACGTGAAAGCAGATTCGTTCTGCATCATTCGTCGCCTACCAATTGCTAGAAAAACAGCATTCCATTGCGATGCTCGACGCTCGGTAGACTCCACAGTATGATCGCGCTGGCGTCCCTTGTCATGTTGTTCGGAATTTGGCGAAAGGGGAGGACTACTACTCAAAGGGTCAGACATAATACTCACAACTGGTTCGCACGAACTGTACCGTAAACGGCTTTAAATGTTTCTGCAATGATTTTTCAGGAATATGATTTCTGCATTGCTGTTTTTCTATTTCTCATTTTTAGTTACAGAATTCTGCTGTGCGTAAACCCACAAATATGGCAAAAAACTTATGAAGCTCCTATACAGTGGTGGCAAAAAATATAGCACATGTTGGGTTTGTGAATGTCCAGCTAGAAGTATATCTTTATATTCGAAAAGGGCTGCAGCACTGCTGGCACAAGCGACGCTGACACCAATCCCGCTTTCCGTTTTGCAAAAGCTTTAATATATTCTGCTTTATGATAGAAAACGTGCAGAACCCCCGGCAAAAAGATAGAAACACTATGAAAGAATGCTAAATGTGACGCTCGCAGAGACAAAACCGTTGACTTTTAGTAGTCTATCTTTTTGCCCCTAGCTTGTACGACGTCTATGCAGCGATTCTGCGTCGAGTTGACCAAGTTTTCCAACGTTTCAGTTGATAAATTGTTCCAAGCTGCGACGATACAGTCCACGAGAGAGTTACTGTCCCCAAACTGCCGTTGATTGGCATAAACCTTTCTGACCAGTATCCCCCACAGATTCTCGATAGGGTTGAGGTCCGGAGAATACGCAGGCCAGTCAAGAACGTTTATAAAATTGTCTCTGAGCCAAGCTTTTGCCACCGACGACCGGTGGCAAGGCGCTCCATCTGGCATAAATGTCCAATTAAGGGGATGGTCGTGCGCAAAAGGAAGAAAATGCTCTCGTAATCTGTCGACATACTTGATGCCGTTCTGAGTGCCACTCAGTATCACTAGAGATGACGTTCTCTGGGCTGCAAAACAACCCCAAACCATGACGATGCCTCCTCCGCTGTGGCGCTTCGAAAACCACTGCTTCTTTCTCCGCAAATCATGCCATTTGTACGCCAGCCCGTCACGTCCGTCCAAATTAAATTTCTTTTCATCGAACCACACGATCCATTCCCACTGAGAGCGCGTCCAAGTCATCTTCTCCATAGACCATGTTAGGGGTTGTTTTTCATGGCGTTCTCGCATCGCTGGGGTTCTTTGCAGGCGATTGTACCGCAGATGCGAGGTGTTCTGCAACAATTGGCGGACCCTACGGGCTTTGACTGGGACTTTTAGAGCCTTGACGATACCAGCTGAGCTTAAATTTCCTTGTGACGCCGCACGAATTATTCTTCTTTCACAAGAGTCAGTTAATTTCCGGGGTCTTCCCGGACTTTTCTAGGTGCCGTACCGTGCTCCCTGCTTCAGAAAAGTATGTACTACCTTCCTAGAACGGTCCAGCTCCCTGTAGATTGCTGCAACTGACCAGCAGTTTGAATAGCGAGCCAAAATTTGTCCCTTCTCAAAGTCTGTGAGACTTTTCTTGCGAGCCATGCTAGAGTTCAAACTGCTTCTCAGTTCTTTGGGAATTTAACACTGTGGCTTGCGCCTCTTTATAAGCATTACATAGGTTGAGTGTCGCGGGAATCGTGGGAACAGTTTCTGCTTTGTGGGGGTTTGACTTTAAGCGTTACTATCATTTTTGCCGGGGGTTCTACACGTTTTCTATCATAACGCAGAATATATTAAAGCTTTTGCAAAACGGACAGCGGGATTGGTGTCAGCGTTGCTTGTGCCAGCAGTGCTACGGCCCTTTTCGAGCACAAAGATTTACTTCAAGCTCGACAAACACAAACCCAACAAGTGCTATATTTTTGGCCACCACTGCATTGGGCGTCTCCGGAAATCACATTTTTACAACGGTCGCATATCCAAAAATTAATACAGGGGGGGTCTCGCCAATAGTTCGCCTTACAATAGGGCACATGGCCAAAAGTGCACCCCTTTCAGCGATGTCACAACTCTTGCCACATGTACACCTGTGCACGTGGAGCCATGCCTATGTAGATGCACACCGCTGTGCTGCGGTTGACAACCACGACCGGACACCCCGACCACCGATGGCGACCACCGCGACCACTGACCTATCACCAACAAGCGCGCAAGAAGCGACGTCAAATGCTGAGTGCTCGGAGCATTTTGTGGCCGGTGGGCTGTGACCTGTGGAAGGACCTTTATTAGTTCGCGCTGTCAGTAGTGCGTATCTATAGCTGATGGCACGAGGGTGCACTATTGAGGGGCATCTACTGTACTAGATCTGGTGACATGACTCCGGAAACCCTATTTCGCGAATCTACGTTCACCCTCATACTCGACCATCAAGTACGAGCTTGATCGTGCTCAGCACACAATAACGATATCGACAACTACACTTCTGCTTTTACAGATTTTCAGAGCAAGAGCTCAAGCACGTCTCACCTTTCGGCGGCGCATATCTGCCGAAGCGCGCAGGAGGCGGCGGGATAGGCGAATCCCACAAAGGGCTCTACAAAACCCAGCACGATCTACATTCGCGGTTCTCTTTGGGTCTGTATGTGACCAATTCCTTATCACCGTAACAAGATTTGACCACAGGGGATTCTTCTATTTGCAAGAGAGCTTTGAAGTGCTTTATCACGAGTACACTCCGTATTCACGAGATGGGTGTATCCGACCGATTGAGTCGCAGGGTGTCGGCGGGAGGCCTGGCAGTTTGACTGCGTCACAGTGCCTCTGTCTCGTTTTGACCTGTTATAGAACGAGGGGTGCTGAATACGTCCTCTCTCTGATGTTTGGGATAACAGCTTCCGTATGTTCGCTATTTCTTCGCTTCGGGCGGCGCCTTCTGGTCAAAGCGCTTAAAAGGGACGCATTGCCACGAGTAGGCATGCCTACACAAGAAGAACTATCTCAATATTCAGATTCTTTCGCCGATAAGTACTCGATGGTAAACATGTGTACTGTGTAGCAGATGGTCTAAAGTTGTATTTGGAGCAATCTGGAGACTCTACGATCCAGAATATGTTTTCTAACCGATGGACGCACTATAATTACGTTTGAAACGTATGTGTATTCGCGCCTGGTGGTTTAGTTATCACATGTGCCATTCGCGCCTGGTGTTTTATTTATCACATGTGCCATAAATGCCCCGGGGGGAATTCACGATTCAATAATCGCAGAATGGGGCGGTGTGTATGAGAAGTTAAAGTATCATTATGACGAACATGGGGGACAATGTGTCGTTGACTCTGCCTTTTCAAAGGGACAGTACCCATTTCTAATCAAATCATCACAAGACTGTGTGGTGGGCAGTGATGTAACAGCAGCATCTTTGGAAACATTGCGACAAGCAGCGTTTGCTCGACAGGCCTCCGAGTGGGGTATGCGAGCATTTCAGGGATCATTTCCGTGCCCGAAAGACAGGTTCAACTTCGAGGAAATGGGTGAGAGAAAGCTTGTGTTGACCTCCGTTACATTGCTATTTAATTTGAGGTGTCGCTTAGTAAGAATTAATCAAATCCTTCATACCTACATGCCCCACATGAGTGTGGAGGCCAACCATTTCTTGCTTTAGTACACTCGACTTTCTGTTCTCCCTCCATTATATCCTTGGCTGCATCTACGCCGCGTTTACCCATTCCCCCATTCATCAAAAGTTGCATCATTCTGTCGGTTCTGCGGCGATCATCCTCCCTTCTCTCTCGCTCTTAAGCCCTTTCTTCCTCTCGTAACCTACGAGCTTCCTCTCGCCTTTTACTCTCATCCTCACGATCTATTAAACCAGTCTATGATCCTCGTCACGTCTTATTTGCTCTTGTAGCATTGACAATTTCAGGGAACTATAAATATTGTAATCCTCACTAACTGTCTTCTGGTTGTATGTACTCTTCTTCCTTACCAGCGGCCTCGGTGAAATGTAAGGGTTACTGGTGGGAGGATCTGTAGTCGAACCCCTCTGATTTTCTTGAATGAGAAGTGCTCCTGAGCCCGTTTCATCCACGGACCTAGACTGTGACCGGGACTGTAGTAGAGCCGTCTCATCATTGATTTTGTCTGTGTATCCGTCTTCCGACTCCCCAGCGTCTCCGATGTCAGCACGTTCCGTCATTTCTTCCCTAATTGCGTTCGCTTTCAAAACCTCTGGTGGTATCGAAGGGTCTCCAGTCGGTACAGTAGTGCGGCAGAGAGCAGAAACTTTTCCCCAGAAGGAATCTGAGTTTCTACGCTGATATGGGTATCGTGTCTCATGAAGACGAGCAACCTTATCCCACTCATCTTTGCCAAGCGGAAGGTGGTCCTGCAGTAACACAAGCAAGTTCTACGTTTCCCCTTGACGAAATCCATTTCGTCTACGATTCGATTTAACATTCTTGCGCTTCGAAATAGGTGCTTTTGGAGGTAGAGCATGCAACGCATTATGTGCACCTTGCGCTTCCCTGGCCCTGGCCATTACATGCGTCGGAGTCAGAGTGGGGGTACGTGACGGCAGAACCAGGCAATCAGGAATTGCAGGAGTTTCCAACAGAGACGGAGAACGAGAGAGAGCGATCCTGTGCTGATGCTAGCGTTTTCTCGACGGGTAGAGGCGTGTTTGGAATGACACGGGGGCTTTTACAACGTCAAAGGGTGAGATTCGGGCTACAGGTGACACAGAATCATGATCGTCCATGTCAGTGGTATCAGGGATAGAGCTGATGTTGAAGGGGGAACAGGCGTGGTCTAAGGAGGCTGATCAGGTTGTCAGGAAGAGGTACTTTGTTCGGTAAAGGGCGAAGCAGCCAAAAAATGCCCACAATTTGCGATTTAATACGCAGTGGTCGTTGCTTCCAGGTGGTGAGGCCACGGAAGAAACGTTGATTTGCGCGGTAGCAAATGGTGCCAATGGAGTGTCCTTATCACAGATTGTGACGTAGCAAATCGTGATTTGTGATTTCCGGAGGCGCCCATTGTTTAATGGTTAAAGGCCGCGGCACACATTCACTGTGGCAAAACCGCGCCTCCCAGCTATTACACTTTAAAGCTGATCAGATAACTTGTGTCGTTGAACTTGGTAACTTCGCGATGGCAACGCGGAGGAGTGCAACCTACGCCGAGAATCGCTGACAAGAGGGTTACTAGGTTCGCTGTAGGATAGGGATAAAGGTAGGAGTTATGCTAGGTGAGGATTGATGGATGGGTAAAGCGATTTACTGAGGATGGGGCCCAGGGCGGCGACCTAGGCAGTGCGGCGGGCGGTTATTTCAACGCAGCGTAATACTTCTCCGGGTGAGTTCTTGTGTCTTCCGTCTGCAAGGTGACGAAACGGAAGCGGATATTTCCGCATGAAACTTGTCAATATTGGTGAGGGGAAATATTTCTGTCACCCACCTAGATCACACCTACGTCCCCAAATCGCCCCTCGGAATTCAAAATCTACCCGCCGTCCCCCTCCCATGCCTCAAAACTTGCAAGTTTGCCTGAAAGCACTAACTCCTTTCCCCCACTATCTTACCCCTCTTCCATTCCCTCAACCCAAATCAACTGTCGTTTTGGCGAGCTCAATCGGCTACTTAGATGCCCCAAAAGATGCCGCAAGCGTTTCCCACCGATTTGGGACAAGCACTCCTGCCGGAGTGCTTGTCCCGAGTACTGTAGAACGAGATTTCACGGCAATCGTCGATGTTTTTTGTGCAGGATATTCTTTCCAAGCTGTGAAGAGAAGCTACCGCCGACTGGTTGTGATGGTACATCTGACAACAGGCGCGAGCAGATGCCATTAGTGATCTGCACAAGCGACTTCCGTTCATGCGTCAAGTTTCCGTTGTGTAACAGTTCTTACTCGCTTCTGGAGATCGTTGAGAATGAACACGAGTGCCACAATATTTTATATGGCCAGGAAGCCTCTTTGAAGGTGTCCCGTTATGTTTCGTACAGTATGAGTCCGACAGGGGCAGAACAATTTGTTCAAAGAAGGAAAGAAGAACAAAAACTCTTGGAAGAGGCTCAGTACTTGCAGGAAGATGACAAACATCGTGAAGCTGCCCGAAATAACCACGCAAAACACAAATCTAGGCATATTTCAGACGATGAGTCAGGGATTGGAGTTAACCCAAATGTTTTCTCCAAATCTGCCAAAAGCTTTATGCACGACGACAAATAAAATGCTATGCGTGCAAGAGCCAACGTTTTGCGAATTCAACAATCCTCGGAAGAAGAAAATAAATCCACAAACACAACGCGATGTCAAATTGAAGAATAAGTCACAAGTAATCGGTCACCCGCGCGGTCCCCCGAGCCCTTACGTTTTAGTACTGGTGTTTCAAAACCCGGTGCACATTTTTTTGAAAACGCCCCCATGGCAGCCTGCCGAAACTCCAGAACAGACCGATGGTGACGACAACTGCGGGTCGGATCTCGAATATGAACCTTCTGATAGACTTTCTTCTAATGATGAAGACTTCGATCTATTGGATTCCTCTGGCTTGGATCACGCGCAATACATTACCGACTTTTTCGACGACTTTTTCGACGAACATATCGCTGCAGATGCGGAGTCATACGAAAGTACCGATTTTGCAGCTGTACCTCACATTTTGAACAGAAGCCCCGAAAGTCCTGTTTCGAAAACAGTAAAATAGGTGCAGTGAGCAAAAGAAAACTTTAAGATGCGAACACTGCAGCATGCGAAAGTTGTGGAACCTTCGTACCGTGCTTCGTCCATGACTTGGAAACCCGGACCTTGCACGCCTCTACACCCCATCGTAGGAATGAGCTTGGATTCTCGCTGAAAATATGTGAACAGTTGATTCGTGGGCAAACAGCAGATCTCGGTGTGCGAAAGGGTGTTAATATGCATCAAACACTCACGAAAGTCGTCATGCGATTCCGGGTGTCATTCTGCTCTGCCCCTTCTGTACTTGATTGGCCACCGCTAAATGGTTATTGGAAGCTTAATAAGTACCTCCCTCACCGAAATGAGTGCTTGGAGCATTGCGTTCCTGTACCCGGAGCAAGCCCCGTACGTATAAGAAGTATAAGAAGGCCTGGAGAGGCCCATTTTCCACAATGACTAGTTGCTCCGGGTGTAGTGAGTCCTGGTCGGTGTAACTAGTTGTTTCTAACTTCAGTTTCCCAACTTCAATTGGACTGGCTGAAAAGCTTAAGGATCTTTTTGTCGGGTACTGGGGTTCCAAGGGCAGAGCTCGCCTGTATGAGACGCGTGTAAAACGGGAGATCACCCGTGATATCCGGCAACGGGCTCTGGGCGCGCGGGCGCGGTAGATAACAAGATAAGGTCAGAGCGGGAGCGTGTAGAGGGCAATAGCAGCGTAGAAAGGGGGATCGCCCGAAGCGGGCGGAGCGGTAGAGACATCTTGCACGGTACAGATGTAACGATCCACGGTAGAGGCGCGAGGGGTCGAGCGGTTGGGATTCGCGGAAGTGGATGGGATTGCGTGGAATAGCTCGTCGTGTGCTGGAACGGCACGAGGCTATTACCAACAATCCAAATACTTCGGAAAAGAACTCAAGGCATCGTGCCTTCTATACTTACGGTCGAGCGTTTGACTACACAGTTGTCGACGCTACAATAATAAATAGTTAAAATACGGTAATAATTAATTCCAGCTTACCAGCATAGACGCTGGACAGTACGAAATTCCTCGTGTACTGGTTATGCTACAAGTTTACACATGGGAGATGAAGCTGTCAGTGCTTCGACAGTGCTTACACGGAGTCATGTGGGTGGAAGAAAACATGTATACACGTGGGACAAAAACTGATATAGTGTGGCATACCGTGTGACCCTGGCAAGTGAGCAGGGCCTGCTAGTGCACTACACTTTCTTCGATTCCGTCGTTTACACTCTTGCCTCTGATCCACATATTCCTTTCTAGTCACTTTCTTCTTTACCCCCTAAGGTCAGTGCCTCTTCGGAGGCCTCTCTTCTTCTCTCTTGTAGTATAACTCCCCTTGGGGGCTTTAATTTAGATTAGATCAGGATGAGATCAGCTACTGTTGAGCCCGAGCTCTACAGTACCTCAGCCCGCGCGCCCACGTGTACCCCACGTATATGGGGACGCGCGCACACACGTGTACGACACGTGTGCGGTCAGCCCCGACGTCTGACAGCGTTACAGTTCATGCCGACCCGCAGTGCAGTACTTCACTACAGTACTCCGGTACTGAAGTGTGATGATAGGTTAATACGTATATTAAAATATGAGCGGACCGACGGCGGATGGGACGACCAGCACAGACTTGACAAGGACCTTCTACCTTGGTCCTGCCCGCTTACTATAAGGTACTTCCGCTAGTTCCCTTGGAGCCACACCGCGTGCGGGTTGAGGACGCGTGCAGCACGCCCACGAGCCGGATCCGCCTCTGCCCGTCGGTACTGGATCCTCAACCAGTACCGCTCCGGGGCGTCGAGGCGTCGAACCGCTCGCGCATGCGCGCGTCCTCCCCGATCCCGCTCTGCCACAGCTACCTCGAGCCCGTGCTCGGTTCCGTGGGTGGGCCGTGTTTCTCCGTCTTCTCGACCGACCAGGTCTCAACCGAACTGTCAGTGTTCACCCCCTCGCCGTCGGGGTGATTATACTACATCTCTCTCTGCTATTTCCTTTCGATTGTGTGCACTACTCCGTTTCTCTCCCGTCGACTTCTCTAGTCGAGCTTCCGCCGGGAGAGCTACTGCGGCCATTACTTACGGTAGACTAGCTACTGTAGCCCGTGATCAAATTTAAATAAGTCACACTAAATCACAGAACCAATTACTTCCTCTGATAAGTGCGAGTCTATGCCTCATGTATACCCAGCGCACCATGTGACAGCAGTGACACCTGTACTCGGTAGGCATACGTGCCCAAACGTGACAATACGGTACGAGTACCTGACTTCTGTGCCACAAATGCCGAGTGCTGTGAACGATGGTTCGATAGTGGCAACCAGTGCGCCAATATATGCACCACAGTCCACCCTCACTCTTACGCTCTTTACGCAATGTTTCATAACAAACTACATCAACTTTAGGTGTATATTTTGCCCAACGCGGTTGAAGGATCCCCATGCCCCTACTGCCTTAAATGAGCAGCCAATATACAAAGCTTACACCTTCTTTTGCTGCAAATGATCAAAATAGTTTAGGCTTAACGAGAACGAGTCCAACTTCATCTGAATTTTCATCTAACCCCTTACTACCTGGACCGTTTCATGAAATATCGGCGCCTCCCTGCTTCCGCCCATGGTGTCCAGGGGTTTCTTCCCATTTCGGGAAGAGCTTTTCTAAGCAAATGGATCAGCACTTACCCCTATGAAAATGGAGATACACAAATTGGGCTCTCTGAATAGTGCAAAACACAGGCAGCACCTCTGCGGCACCGTAAATTCATAGAAAGGACGAAAGGACGTTACAAACGCATATCACAGGCGACAGATGAATATGTTTGCAGCTAGGGAGGCCTACGTTGTGTGAACTCTCCCAGGAAAAATTTAAAAGAAATAATTTAAACAGTTTAATGATGTCGAGAAGAGCGTACGACCGGCTCTTCTAACCATACCGAACCTCCAGGGAATCGGAGCGCTGTTCGCGTGGGTTCTGTGACGACAAGTCTGTTCAAATCTTACCCCGGTCCGACCGGCGCGCTAGTCGCGTAGGACTGTCCGTTATATATTGATTAAATCCAACCATAAACAAAGGCAAGTTCTATCCTCACCACGTGACCCATTCGCGTGGTGAAGTATCTCGCGATATTGATAGACATTTTCACACTGCCATTTTTCCAGAAGTAGAACTTTCCGGAGTCCTAACAATCCATTTTCGAACTTTGTTCAGGTCGAAATCTGTATCTAGGAGCTTTTCCAAGGCGTCATCGGATATTCCCTTGTCAAACCATCGGCTACGTAGTTCTATGATGAGACAAGCCCGTCGTGAGAGATTTCGTCTCGCTTATAGCATTGTCTCGCAGACGCAACGTCAATCATCAGCTGCTTCTCTGTCGTTGAGGACCCCTTCGTGATGACATCAAGCATCCGTAGAGAATCCGTGAACATATGAAGTGGGATTCATTTTTGAATACCATTTGGAGGTCATGACGTAATATGTACGCTCTGACGAAACCGTCGGCGAAAGCGTACACCTCTCCACCAAGAATAGACCTGACTACTCGCTTGGACTGTCTGCTGGAGTAACATAGAACATGTGATTGGTTTGATTTATAGCAAAGGAGAATGATGAATCCAAGTTGTGACGACAAATCGTCATTTCCAGCGAAGGATGTGTCAGCGTATACTCTTACGTGTAACGTGTGATTGTCCAGGGGCATATTGTAGGCATCTTTCGGGCGTCCTTTGGAGTCGTTTGATCGTACTGTTGAAGACCTTGATACTTTCCACTCCAAGAGTACTAGGAGTTACTTGTGCAGCTTTGTTGATGGCACATAAAGCGTCAGGTCTCATGTACCCACCCCAAGCCAGTGTGGCCCGGTAGGACCTGAAGCGTTCAAATGTCGCATCAAGCGGCAGTGGCTTTAGCCTTCCAATATAGGCTTTCTGTGATATTGTAAAATGGCTGCTTCGCACAGTTGAGATACTCGTTCCGAAAATTCAAAGTTGTCCTATTCCCGTGGCCTTGATTCAAATTTTTGAAGAGCTAACTTAGTAAGTTCCTGCATTGTCTCATTGCCTGCTAAGCATCCGTCATCGACACATGTACCTAAGCGTCTGTCAACATCCTCTTCGTTACGTTTGGCGTACAGCGGCGGATCCCCTAGGAGAGGCACGAGGCCCAGATCGTCTTTGGCGTGATGGTCGACGGTGACTCCTCAGTAGTCTCCTGCGTACTTCATACCATAGATTGGCCTAAGCAGTTCTGGAATCTCTTCCTCAGAGATTCCGAGGTGCTCTATATCCTTCTTTTTGGGGAGCAGAAATACCTGTCGGGTGAGTTTCCCCTCACTCTGAAGGTATGCCTGAGTTACGTCGTGTGAGAAGATGCGAAATGCTTTGATCTCCGTCACTGGTATTATTATTCTCGTCGAACGTTGTCGCAAGTTCGTAATGTTGTGGACCATGCACGATTTGTCCATGTCTCGGTGACCCTGCGCTACATAACGTGCTTTTGCAAGTTCACTCCTCGTACCTGCGTTCTTAAGTGCCAGCACAAATCGCCCTCCCAAAATATTTGGGTTAGAGTGAAGAGAGTCCTTCAGTACAATCTTCCAAGTGTTCCTTTTCTCAAGGCCGAGAACTTCTTTTCTCACAGCTTTGGCGAATGTATCAGATTTGGCTATTACATCCCCTTGTTCGATGATTTGGGTCATGAGAACATCGTCGTTCGATGCTATGTCAATCGTCGCAGTGAGTTCTAAAGAAGGAGACGTATCTTCCAAAGTACCCAGTTCCCATGAGGGAGTTCGTGGGTTCGCACGGAATCCTGGTCAGAATTAATTCTAAATCTTCCAGCATGTCGCTTTGAGGTGCCGCTGCAGACCCCGGTACAGCAGTATTCCACTGTCTTGGAGTAGAGGGAATTGGATTGATTGACGCAGGGTTGTTGTACACTTTCACTTTGTCAATGGACACTTGATTGTTAGTGCCGTTCAGATCAATGAAAACACTCTTATCCTTTATGCCCATGACCGTGTACGGGCAGACCCACTTGTTCGCGGGCTTTCTCCCTGAGCACGAGATCGCGAGAGCCGATTGGTATGTCTGTGAGAGCTGCCGCCGGGACATTCAGGCGCAAAGCCCTGTTTGCTCTTTCTTTTGCAATAACCCTGGTCATTTCTTTCCTAACCAATGCCATAGCTTTCATTCCATCTACATGAGCCGGAAGGTCTGTAGGGGTCACTGGAAGCCGCGGCATGGCCCCAAGGACGAGTAGAGTAGGGACTAGGCCGTGATACCCAGCTGTGTGGTTCATGGCCTTGACGGAAGTGCAAGAACATGGTCATTCTCGAGCTGCGAGAATTGCTGCCGTGCCTTGCGGTAAATACCTCGCAAAAATGAGTGATACCGCTCACCAACGCCCAATGTGTCCTGGCTCTGCACACCTGAAGGGTGGTGTTTGATCCCGGCTAGATGTACCAGGTTGTCCCATCTATTGGACATAGATTGAGGTCCCTGATCGATTGCTATGATGTCTGGGAACCCAATATATAGGCACACCCATATGCGCATGAATGTGTTCCAAGTTTCGTCAGCAGTCTCCTTGGAGAGGAATGAAGCCGCAGAGAATTGTGTCTTTGTCTACTACGTGGAGGACAGCGGCATTGTCGAGGTACATGAGGTCCAGGCATACGGTCTTATTGAAAACCACTTCTCCGTATGGGAATGCGACTCGGAATCGATGTGGAGCATGTGGAAGTCTTTGACAAAGGTCACACGATGCAGTGATGCGCTTTAAATCGTTCAATACCTGAGGGGATGTTTTCTCGGGTTCTGACCTTTTCATCACCGCGTAGAGCCTTTCCGAATCTGGCTGGTGAAAGTGCTTATGAACTTTCATCGGCTCGGTTTCAGTAAAGAGATTTTGCGGACCCCACTCGTAGTACAGGTGACCCAGTTTCTTTTTGAGTGGAAGAGTCCACCCCTGATTTTGAGGAAAGTGCGCACTTATCTGTGTCAATTACCATTCTGTACCATTCCATGTCATCGAGACCGAGAAGGAAATGTACGTTGGTATCAAAAACATCCACTTCGAAGTGTAGAAAGTGGTTTGGTGAGATGGGCACTGGCATGTTAATTGTTCCAAGACCAGGGTGCTTGTGAGTCCCGAAGCTAAACACATTCTTTGCTTCGCTGGTGGAGGGCTGGAACTGAATGTCGAAGAGGCTACAGAATGCCTGTGCTTGAGGAAGTCTAATTACCGACTTCTGAGCTGCAGAGTCGATGCAGATACCCTGAAACGCGTCTAGCTAGGGTATGCTGCAAGCCTGACTAGTGACGTATACATGGTTGGTATCCGTCACTGAAGGTGGAAGTTCGTCTTCCTGATCGGAGTCTACTTCCAGACAAGGCAGGTCTTGCCGTAGTATACTCTCAAATTTGCCTACGTTGTTGTTCTAGGCAGCTTCATCTCTATCGTCCTCTCCTGTGCGGTCTAGATACTGGCATATATCGGCCAGAACATAATGCACTGCGATGTGCTTTATAGATTTCTTCTTAGCGTAGTACTGCATCTTTCTTACGGCAGCCCTGGATGTGTTCAGTGGAAGGGAGCAATCATTTAGTAGATGCTTACCTCTGCAGTTGAAACATCTGGATATGGAAAGGGGGTCGAACTTTCGGCTTTGCGAAAACTTATCTCCTGATTCCCGAGTGTAAGGAGATGGTCTAAAAGAAGGTGTCCAGTTACGTGGTCGGGAAAAATTCGTACCATAGTGGTCACGGCCCTGCGCTGTATACAAAATTCCGGCAGAGTCACCTTGACGGATCACTCTTCCCCCTAATTGAGCTCGATCGCGAATAACTGCCAATTTAGACTCCTTGTCCAACTGCAGGGCTGCTTTGAATTCTGCATACAGCTGCTGGAAGGTCAGTTGATGAGTGACAACTCGGCTAAGCGGCTCGCTTGACCATGGTGTTCCAAACACGGCATTTCGGAGGAATTCCACTTTATGGGCATCCCCTTGGTGTGATCTCGGCCCCTGCCCTGACAACTTAATGACAGACCTGTATAATTTGGCAAGCGCCTCTGACATGTCTATGCCTTGAGCAACAAAAGCAGTCACACGCAAAGAGTTCAGGTAGTTTTTAACCCGATTTTGCCGTACAGGGGAGTTGTATTGCCTTTCTAGCATCTCGATGGCCTGCTGAAAACTGGTAGCGTATCCGTCAATTTTATCGAGATAGTATCTTTTCGCGTCTCCTTGGAGTAAGTTGTGGCGGTATTGCAGCTTTTGCGACGGCGTCAAGGAATAATCCCTGGAGAGTTGGGAGGTATTCGTCCACATACTCCATCCATGACTCACCAAAATCGCCGGAGAGCTTTTTGTCCTTTTCCGGAAGTCTCATTGCAACGTTGTGTGCAGTTCTTTCAGGAACGGTGAGATTGATGGATGTGGCTTGTGAAGCATGTGGGCATCCCTCCTTCGATTTGATTTCGAAGTGTGGGATCTTGGGCGACTGCCAGCAGCGGCAATTTTGCCGGCCATTTCGATGGCCGCCTGTGTGTCTTTGGCCTCCTCGTAAAGACCTTGCCCAAGTGTCATTACGACCCTGTGAGATGAGTGTTGCTGTAGGTTTGCACCTCGTTCATCCAGGAAGTTGCGAAGCTCAATGAAGACAACGGGGAGGTCGCATCTTTTTCACGGAAGGGCGAGGCTGGGGGGAACATGTTGACTATAGTGCGTTTTAACTGAACGCCGGTGAGATCTGGGCTTGATTCCAGAAATCCAATGGGGGATATAAAACCCTTTTGCGCACTGGAAAGCGCACTCAAAGCGTTGTTTGACATCACTTTCATGAAACGATGTTCTGTGGCTGCTGAGTCGAAACTGGAAAGTTGACCGCTCGGACGGCCCTGCTCCATCGTTGGAGGGGGAAGGCGGCATGTCTGAGAGCAGAAGGTACCTGGACAAGATATATTTACTGTGTTCTTTAGGAACAAGAGCGAAGTGGGCAGTAAATCGTGCTGTGCACGGTTGATCTTGTTAGGGTCCGACCCTCGGCGCCCGCTGCTCCAGCGGTTGAAAGAGGTCCGAACTCTGACGCCCGTAGACTGTACGGGTCAGGGAACGTCTTCAGTTATCTACCTGCTCCTGCGTTCACGGAGTAGGCGCGTTTGGATCCCTACGAGACTTCCACAGCAGGCAATACACAGGCTTTAAGGCTGTCTAGTCTCTTGCGGGAAGCAAGCTCGACAGTTAATTCGGAAGTTCTATCTTTTACCTACTCAGTGCACAACACCACAGAGGATTCTCACTCCCGGAAACACCAGACCACAGAGGGTCGACACCGTTATCCGTCCTAAAAAGGACCGGTGGGGTTTCCTGCCGTAGAGGTTCACCTGCCGGTTCGAGTTGCCTGCGTCGCGTCACCGGGCATTTATTCCGGGTCAACCGCTCTCGAGCAAAGTAAGGACAGAACCGATTCCCTAACTCCTACAAACCTCGATAACAGTCCTACAGTCCCTTTCTCAGCAGTCTCAATACCCAAACCGTATGGTGAGACCGGCGAGCTAGTAGTCCAGGACCACAACTCCTTCGGCTTGTGAGGAATTGTACACTAGACCCGCAGTGATCGTGCTCGGTTGCACCAACGTGGCAGCAAAAAAGAAGAGTAGTTTCAAGCGCAAAGCCCAGCAGTGGGACTCACAGACGACGATTGGCCTGGAGCACGGCAACAGTCGGCGTTGGCTGCAGTGCTTGACGGCGGCGGATAGCACACAATGTGGAGCACGGCAGCAACGACAGCGGAAGCAGCAGCAGCCGGCGGCGGCGGCGCAGCGGCGGCGCAGGCCAGGCGGATTCAAGAGCCGTAGGCGGCGGCGCGGCGGCTGGGAGGTAGCAGCTGCAGCGGGACGGCGGCGGGGCAACGGCGGCACCGGCCCGGAAGCAGCGAGAACCGTAGGCGACAGCGCGGCGGCTTGAAAGTAGCAGCGGCGGCGGCGGGCGGGGGCGTGAAATCTGCAGGTCGGGCCGGGGCGGTAGAGGCGGTGAGAGATCGGCGGCGTAGCGGCGAGCCACTAGCCGCGGCGACTGATCGGCGGCGGAGCGGCGGGGCGCTAGAGGCGGTGGGCTGGCGGCGGTAAGATCCCGACAGAAGGGGAGGCGGCGAGCGGCGAAGGGAACAGTGAGCGTTCGTCGGCCAAGGCAGTAGCGGGAGAGCAACGGCCAAGGTAGTAGCGCGCGAGCGGTGAAAGGAGCAGCGAACGTGCAGCGAGCGAGCGGAGAGGGCCACACGGGCGTGGGTTTGACTTACGCAAGGGGCTCAGAAATAGTAGTGGCGTTTCGTCCCCTAGCCAATTGAATCGTGGAGAAAAACGTAAGGGGAAAACGCTATTGATCAATGTGGGAATTCTCCCAGGAAAAATTGAAGGAAATAATTCAAAGAGTTCAAGGATGTCGAGAAGAGCCTACGACCGGCTCTTCCGACCCTACCGAGCCTCAGGGTAATCGGAGCGCTGTTCGTGAGGGTTATGTGACGACACGTCTGTTCAAATCTTACCCAGGTCCGACCCACCTGCTAGTCGCGTAGGACTGTTCGTTATATACTAATTAAATCTAACCATAAACAAAGGCAAGTTGTATCCTCACCGCGTGACCCATTTGCGTGGTGAGGTATCTCGCGATATTGATAGACATTTTCACATACGTAAAGCAGCATATTTTCAATGACGTGAACGACGTCCGCTGGTCTCAAAGGCACAAATCTCAAAGAAAGTAGTGGCCGTGGGCGCGTACAGCAGCTCTGGGCTGATGATTTGCATACATAGCAAAAAGAGGAGTTGGCAGTTTTCGAAAATAGAAAATTTCAACAAAAAGTACGGGTGGCCATCTCGTGCCTCACATTCTGAAGATTTCTGAGGACTGTCCTTTCAGCTCAAACGTGCTGGATTCCGGCACACATTTTCCAATGTATCTCAAAATTAATCAGAGATGGATCTTATCATTGGCAGAACGTTTCCGTATCGTGAGTCGCTCGCACAAGTATGAAACTCTGATGAGCCGTACAAAAAATCAAGCCCACCACGTCGAAGAAGCAGTAAATGTATGGGGGTTCTACGGATCTCCTTCGCCGCGAAATTTTGAGGCACAAAATTTGTAAACGATGACAATGCAAAGGTTCTTAGATACATAGGGAATGAAAAATTAAACGCAGATGTGGTAAGTGATTCAGAATCCGTTAGAGTGATGGTTCCATTAGGGGGTGGTGGTTTTGCTCGTACTGAATATAGTACAACTGCTTACAGTGGTTTCGCGATATAGGTACACGCAACATAAGAATATTTTCATTTATTGAAACCGCTCTGGGTTCTCAGATTGGGAGTGGGCCAGACAGGGCTGATTATATAAAAATGTATTTTTCTCGATACTGGCATAAATCAGCACGATTAACGGTGTCACCAGGAGTTGGCGGTATTGTTTTGAGGCATATATATTGAGTCCGAGCGCATGTCATTGCTTAGTGTAGTGCAATGTGCCTGGCAGGCCGCGAACACAGTCCGACGGTCAAACAAAAAGACGAAAAACAACAGCAACAACAACAACTGCCGATGGCACGCGCTACGGAGCGTTCGAGACTCCGTTTCCCCTTGTGTGGGCTTGCGGCCCACGGTAGCTCAACTCCGACGAGGGGGGGGGTAAGGAAAGATGCCCGGCCCGGGAGGAAAATGGTGGTAGAGACTTGCGAAGACTTGAGCGCTCGGCGAGTGCGGGTTGGGCTTGTCTACGAGAATGTAACCGCGGTTCGCTGGGTTGTAAGGCCAATGCTCGACGAGCGTCTTCAGCACCTTGGGTATAATTCAAGGTCTTCGACGGGGGCTTGCTCAGCACTACCCGACGGGATCGTAATTGTGTAGCAGCGCTACGACCGACGTGTTGCCCGATGGCTAAAAACACCCTCACCAGCGCGATCGCAATCGCGGTAGGTGGTACCAACTCTGTCTTATACAGTAAGACCTTCGACGGAGGCGTCGTCCCAACAGCCTTCCGACGGAACTTGAAACAGTAGCAGCGCTACACAACGTGTTGCCCGATGGCTAAAACACCTACACCGGATCGGTCGCAACCGACTCCAATGGAACCAACACAATTAAGGGAAAGATAGAAATAGAAGTAGAGGGATGAATAGGGAAATAAAGGGAAAAGAGAAGGGAACCCCCGAGCGCAAAGGATAACGTAATCTGTGGTAAAAGGGAGCGTCTTGGGAAAGACGGACTTCGACCAAGGCGATATTCAACTCTGGCAACTCGGGTTACCTTTACTGACTTGGTCGTCAGAGGGCTAAGGTATATATCGCCCCGCCGGAGCCAGTACAGTAGCTTGCGGCGCTAGATCCTAGATCTAATCTAGTGTCAGCAAAATTAATGCCAACTAATTAACTAAATAAAATAAAATAATTAAAAATTAAAACTGTGCAATTATTCACACGTGTGTCCCCCAACCCGGACTATTTGTTATATCCAAAATATTTTCCTTTCTTTTCACCCCCATGTAGAGCCCCATATTGCACTACATATCCCCCTTCTGAGCGCCCTTGCGCTACGCAACATCAACTTAAAATTGCGTCGTTCTCCTAACTCTCACTTTCCTCGGGCATCATGTCTCCGACCGACGGTCATCTCATGCCGTCTCTTCTGCTTCGTTCGCTTCCCTTTTCGCGATTCCCTCGCGGTGTGTGTAAGCAAGGGCAAGACGAAAACCCTTTCCGTATATCCTCAATTGACCCTCCTTCCGAACCACGCGTCGAATCCGCCCGATCCGCAATCGGACAAAGTCCCTGTTCCAAACTCCGACGACGTGTGCTTATCAGGTAAGCCCTATGCGCCCGGGGGCTTCTTTTCGTGCCCCGGCTACCACGCTTTGTCAGCATGTCTGATCCGGCTTTCCATCTGGGCTTCAATCCTCGTTCCCCTATTCGTCGATATCCCTCGCCGGATGAATTCCAAGATAAAACTAAGCGTCAAAACCTTTCCCTCCTCGCTGCGGCCAGGTAGCTCTACTGCGGAGGCTCTCCGTAGTCGACAAATTCGGTTTCCAGGTACCCCTTCCCAACACTGTCCACTCCGGAGTGCCGATCCTCGTGAAGCGGACCTATCCTCTTGGCTTTCCGTTCCTTGCTCCCCTTGCCTTACGGGCAACTCTGTGGCTTCCTCTGTAGGACCTCCGTCTCCTTCCACGCGTCCCGACGAATCGTGAAAGCTCCCAAATCCGTCCATCCACCTGCGGTCGCAACCGACCCCACCATTGCCGTCACCTGTGGCTTCGGCCTGTCCATCTCGTCCTGTGCTCTCCAAGAAGGAACTCCCTTCATCTTCGCGTCTTACAGACAGCCTGGCGACGTCACCTACCGTATTCCAGAATGAATACCCTCTGCATGTTTCTCATTCCCAACTCTTCTACAGCTTCACTCCTCTTTTTTTTGACTGCGCCTCCGCCCTCGCGGTCGCGGTCTCCCTCATTCCTTCATTCCTTCTCTTTTTCATGACGTGCATCCCCAATTTCCTTCTCTCTTTTTTGAAAGCCCTCCTATTTACTTCGCGCAGGATGCCGTTGGATTGGTTTCTCACCTCCTTACCAGCCAGCCATACGGGACCCTCCATGAGGTTTCTTGTGAAAGTGTCCTCTGCCAGGAGCGGTTCGGCCCAATTTAGCCTGTGCACGGAGTCCTATGACATCCCACCTCGACGTCTAGTAAGGGGACGGGAGGATCCTCCGGTCATTCCCTGTCCTCCTTTCTGATAGCAATTCCGCAACTTGCGCTACCTCTTTTGAATCCAGCCGGAGCCGTGCTCCCTGCAGTGAAAACTCATATATACGCGATCCTCTGACATACTGAGAGCCTTTCGTCCTGAACTCGGAATTGATTTCATCCATCCCCACATTGTCCGTCTCCGTTACTTGATTCTTCTGCCACTGCAGGTCTCTTGCTCTCGAAAATTTTCGAACACAGTAAAATGCAGCATATTCTGTGTCATCGTCGCTTGAACGCTGTATTTCTCGCGAGCTACACATCAGTAGTCGTACAGATAGCAGATTGACGTATCACATTCCCTCGCGGACCAATGATTCTCCTCTCCTCCAGGGAAACGATATCTTTCATTTATACCGACCCGCATTTCCCAACGTCTTGATTCAATCTTCTAGGGTTCGCCCTTCCTTCTCACGCACCAGCGGTGTTCACATGGGCTGTTGTATGTAGCTCTGGAAACGCTTCCCTTGTATATTTTGTCGAAAACAATACGGTAGCAAGCCTTGTGTTTCGGCCTAACCAAGACAGTTTCTCCAATTCTTCATCGCGTCTACGTGCGTTGTGTCCCGGATCGGGGACATATGTAGTCAAATAAAAATCGAGCGTAGCGGAGAAACATTTTTCTCTGATCCTCTATCGCGGGGGTGGTCGGTAGCGAGGTGTTCCACCGGTTGAAAATGGTGTAACAGTATAGCTGCGATCGCCACTTAGGCATTTACGGGTTGACGTCGTCTCCCCGTGAGGTAGGGAGTGTAACTTCAACGAAGCTTCGATTTCCATTGCCGAGTTGCGTCGTATCTCTTGCTATGCGCAGGATCCCCTCATCGTCGCTTCACTTGGTTCCTG
Source organism: Chondrus crispus (assembly GCF_000350225.1). NCBI lineage: Eukaryota > Rhodophyta > Florideophyceae > Gigartinales > Gigartinaceae > Chondrus > Chondrus crispus. Next base: position 139,737 of record NW_005179363.1, on the reverse strand, counting down.
TAAGACAACCGCAAATTATTATGCTTGCAAGTCGGTCGAGCTTGCCCGTTGACCTCGCCGATCTCATAAAAACAAAAAGAAAAGAACGGCTTGTTGTGACCTGGCATCCTGATGTTCCACAATTCCCGCGAACGTCTCATGTCGGCTTCGGGGACGAAGCTGTGCGTGAAGGTTGCACTTTCCAACAACATTATCCGGCATGACACGTTTTCTTAAATTAAATTTCTCGGTGGATTTCGGTGTCCGATTCGGCTGCACACACTTGTCGCTATTCAACGTCAAGAGGTACGCCGCTTCAATGATCTTGCACATCACGCAAGATTTCCGGGTTAGAGCATCAGCTGTGGTTGTCCAATCCTCATCCAAATTTCGTGCGCTCATCCTGTCGCGGTATTGCTCGTCTGCGACTCGATTCCTACGTCCTCCGGCGGAGTCGGCGGTGAAAGGGGGGCGGTGAGAACCGCGGTGTCACTGACGAAGTCTTCTGTCCTGTGCGGACCTCAGCTTGCGTCGTCGAAAATTCCCCTCATTCGTAGACCTCTTCACACGCGCGGTGCTACTTCCCAGATTCCCACGGGCCTTTCCCATTTTTTTTGTTCGACCACGGCGTGGAGCTCGGTGGCACAGCGTCACACGGGTCCCTCCCGGGTTTCATCAAAGGCCATCAACGCTCCAAGGTGCTGGATCGTCCGAAGTATGAAGCCGAATGAAACACAGCTTGATCGGACCGATCATTAGAGAGAGCCTTCCCGCACCGCCGCAAATTACCTCCTGTCCATGGCGCTCCCTCATTACTACTGTACCGTGCGTCGCGATCATGGCGCTTCTAGTTATTGCCATTCTTCCCGTTGTCTGACGACTTCCTCTCTGCCTGGCTCTCGCCGTTTCGTTGAAACTCTCGCCGTACAGTAAGGATCTCCTTCATTCGTCAGCTCCTCCTCAGCTCCGCTTTGAAGTGCGGGAATCCCGCTACGCGTGGCATCATCCGTAGTCTTGCCAAACGCATAATTGATCTTGAAGGCCATCGTCTCCTCAGTGTCCTCTGCTGAGTCCTCGCACACTTGCTGACCGACCCCCGCTGTGCGGGGACGTTTCCTCGGCTTCCCTTAATTTTGATTAAAATTTCGAAGACTGACCAGTGTTCGATTTTCGATCTTCTCCGCCCGTCCAGCAGCTCCCTGCCGGCATCCCCATTTTTTTGATTAAATCATGCCCCACGAGGGCGTGCCACTGATCCAAGCGTCCCTTCACGTGCGCGCGGCGGCAGCGCCTGATCGCATCCAAGGAGGTGTATTACCTCAGCATGAGACTACAGTAAATTTTTCATTCCACGGCATGGCCGGGCAGGCCATTTCATTCATGGGCGGGGGTCCCGGGCAAAATCGCTTAAGTTATTTCATTTCCCTTCTCCTCACTCTGAGGGATCTCGTTTCCGGCGACTGTCCTTACTCTCTCCCTCCGCGACGCGGTTCACCGCATCACTTCCAACTTGAGAGCCTCCGGGTGGGGATCATCCCCAATACAATTTCAACCTTTCACTCGCGGTCTTATTGCGTCCCGCATCATTGACTTCCTCTTGATCAGCCTCCCTCGCATGCGCCTCTACATCAACTGCATCTTTTTCCCTTCTTCTCCCTCGACTCGAGGGTAACCCGCTCGTCTGCCTGACACAGCCCGCTATCCGTTAGAGAATACTGTAGTCTGTTCCTCCTTTCCCTGAACGGTAACACGACACACACACGACTACAGCACCACGCTTTTCCTTCACTTTCACCTTTCCAGCTGCGTTCCGCGTTCTCTTGCTTTCCGCCGTCTGGTTTCTTCCAGACACTTACTCAATTAGGCGCAGTCCGTCGTGCTCAGTTATTCGTAGAATACACTTCTTCCTCGGCCCGACACACAGCGTATTAACTTGCTTACGATCGACGGCTCGCACGGGACTAGGTACGCTCGTCCGAGGGTCGCCGAACGATAGGTGTTGTAGGGCTCATTCACCTTGGTCCGCGGTGCGGGTTCTTTCTCCCTGCGTCCTGTCAAGAGACAACCGAAAGCACACAAAAAGAAAAAAAGAAAACAAAACAGAGTAGAACAAAAACAAAAACAAAAGTAGTGGGTTACTGTGGTCAGGGGGTAAGTAAGTCCTCGATGAGGACGATGATCATGTAAAAGTACATGGTACAAAACAAGCGCGCGTCTTGCTCGGTCTTCAATCGTAGCAGATCGGCGGCGAACGTCCCCTGTGTGTGCCGTCGGCTGCGGGTGACAACAACAAAAAAAGTAATTATTTTGGATTAACTTGCTCTCCGAGGACGGGACACTGATCTCGATTGTCGTTTCGCGTGCATCCGTTGATGACGGGGGTGCGTCTTCCGGTAGGCTCAATGCCTCGTCCGGGGCACAGCCTCACTTCAAGTCCCTAAAACGCGTCGCCCGTCGTTCCCCTCTCGTAAAGGCGTTCCGCGTTGTCTTGCCTTGCTCCTCTCGCTCCGACTTTCCTTGCTTGCGGACCCCCTTCTGCACCAAATTTCTGACTCCTCCGTGTTCCATAACCTGCTGATTCTATTGACGATGACTATCCCACTCGCGCGTGCGACTTGCGGCGGGAGGGGCAGTTTCTTCCTCCGGAAATACGTGACGGCCGCACTGCGGGGTAATTGCTCAATGGGCTCCCACGTCGCGTCCTCGGGCGTATAGCCGTACCATTCCACCTTGAGAATCAAATTACCATTTTGATAATCGTGGTCGGCGACCCGATCGATTACGTATTCCGTATTCTCCGTTTTCTCTCCTTTCTCTGAACTGTTCCCTTCCCCCTCCTGATGATCTTCCAACTCGTCCTCTTCTCTGGACTTTCCGAAATCGCGTAGGTCCGGAGATGTCTCCGCTGTCGGCGCTTGACTAATTAGATTGTCCTGGTCCCCTGACGTAGGCGCACGAGTGTGAGGACATTCCTCGTCCTCCATTACCTCTCCTTCTTCGTTTAGCTCCGGCGCTCCCAGGAACTGTAGCGCTTGACGTAGGCCAGTTATCGGCGCATAGTCCATCGGGCTTGGGGCTAACTCCACCCTGTCTCGCGATACGCGTTCCTCCTGATCGCCAATGGCAATGACTACCGTATGTTGATCCGATTTTCTGACGTAATAGGGTCCTGTAGCGACTTGTGCCAGCTTGTGTTTCGGTTCGCTAGCTGTGCCCTGCTCCTTCCGGAGGAACACGTAGGACCCCGGTGGGATCTCATATTGCGGCTTGCGAAGGCGTGCGTCGAAATTTCGCTTGTACCGGGCTTGTTCCTTTCGCAAACTCCTATCGGCGCCTCGCATTAGGCTCTCCAACCACCACTGCCATTTCAGGTAGTATGCTCCTGACGAGCTAAAGTTCTCCAAAGTTGGTTGCGCTTGTAACGCAATGCTTCTCGGCGCCCGAGCTAACACCAGCTCGAAGGGCGCAATGTTCGTAGTTCGATGAACTTGTGTGTTGTATGCGAACGTCACAGCGTCGCAAAATAAGTCCCAGTCCTTGGGATGCTCTCCAACATATTTTCGCAACGCGGAAGTCAGCGTGCGGTTAAACCTCTCAACTTGGTCGTTGGCTTGCGGGTGGTACGTAGTCGTGAACACATTGCGTATGCCGAGAATTCGGCAGACATTCTGAAAGAACCGGGCCGTGAACTGTGTTCCATTGTCGGACAGCAGCTTGACCGGCGGTCCGTACACGAATACCCAGTGGTGAAAGAAGGCTTGTGCGATGTGCGCAGCTGATATCTTCTTCAACGGTACGGTTCGTACCAGTTTCGAGTACCGGTCGCTGATCACGAGAATGTACCGATTTCCTCGTTTAGTTGTAATTAGCTCGCCGAGGATGTCGATGGCGACAAACTCCAGCGGAGCTTTGGGCGTGAACAGCTTCATTTCCTTCGTGTGTCTTCTTAACTTCACCCTTTCCCGCACACATGCGGCGCAATTCTTCGCGACTGCGTAGCAGTCTAGGGCCATCGTAGGCCAATAAAAATATCTTCTCAATGTCTTGTAAAGGTTCCTGCCTCCCGGGTGGCCTGCCAATTTTGCGTAGTGGCTCAACCCTAGGACGCGGTCCCTTAACGATTGTGGTATTACCACTTGTACAAACTCCGCCGCAGTACGGCATAGAGTTCCTTCGAGTTCCTCGGTCTCCGTGCTGAACGTTCTCACCTTTCCGGCTTCCATTTCTTCCTTGATGCGGTTGCAGAAGGGGTCGACGGCTTGCTCGCGAATGAGCTCCTCCGGAGTGACAGCTTGGAATTGATCGAGGCGCTCAGGGGCGTTCCCCCCCTCAAGAGCGAGGATGTCGTCTATCCCGTCAAAACTGTCCTCGTCCTCCACCGTTCCCTCGGCCGGTTCGGCCATAGAGCATGGATTTTCGTCGTCGATTTCGTCGACGGTTTCTCCTGCGGTCCGTAATCTTCACAGGGCATCGGCTTGGCTGTTCGCCTTGCCCTTCTTGTATTTGATTTCGAAATCAAATTCCGAGAGGCGGAGCCTCCATCGGATTAATCTCCCACTGGGGTCGGTTACGTTCATCAACCACCTCAATGAGGCATGGTCGGTATGCACAATGAAGTGCTCGCCATCTGGATATGGTCTTAAAGTCTGTACGGCCCAAATTACCGCTAGACATTCTTTTTCTGAAACGGAGTAGTTTCTCTCGGCTGCGGATAACGTTCTTGAAAAGAACCCGATGGGTTTACGTTGCGCATCCGGATGTGTCTGAAATAATGCAGCGCCGATTTGATAGTCGCTTGCATCGGTGTCTACCGAGTATGGTAGGTTCTTCTTCGGCAGCGCCAACACCGGTGGCGCCAAGATAGCGTCCTTGAGTTTATGAAAAGCTTTTTCGCACGATTCGTCGAATCCTTCCAACTGGACCGGTTTTCCCTTCTTCAACAGTTGATTGAGCGGATGCGCTATTTTCGCATAATGCGGAACGAATCTGCGGTAGACATTACAAAGTCCCGAGAAGCTCCTGAGTTGGGTCTGCGTTTGAGGGTACCTCGCTTGTTCCGATGCGACGGTTCGCGCAGCGTCCACTTCCAATGTACCTGGCCGAACGACATGGCCCAGGTACTTGATCTTTTCGACGAAAAATTCACACTTGCGAAGCTTGAGCTTCACACCTGCCTTCTCCAATACAGAAAGTATTTCATCCACGTGCACGATGTGCTCCTCCCACGACTTGCTAAAAATTATTATGTCGTCCAGATACACCAAACAGCACTTCCAACGGAACGGAGAGAGCAGGATATCCATTGCTCTCTGAAACGTCGCTGGCGCGTTAGTTAGCCGGAAGGGCATTCTTGAGAAGCGATACAGTCCTGAGTGACACGAAAATGCGGTCTTGTCGCGGTCGCGCTCAGGGATAGGCATCTGCCAATATCCCGAGATCGCGTCCAACGCGGAAAAAACCTTGGTGTCACCAAGCGAGTCCAGGCACTCATCCATGCGCAGTAAAGGGTACGTGTCTTTTACCGTTACCGCGTTTAACCGGCGATAGTCTACGCAAAAGCGCATCGATCCGTCCGGTTTCGGCACTAATAAAACGGGCGACGCCCATTCTGACTGCGCCGGTTCGATGACTCCTGCTTCTAACATCTTCTGTACTTCTGCGTCTTCGACCTCCCGAGCCTTTGGACCGGCTCGGTAGGGAGCTTGTGCAATTGGCCTTGCATCCGGGGCCAGTTCAATCCGGTGGACCGTGGTGTTGATCTCACCGAGGGTCCCATCCCACATGCGGGAATACTTTTTCAACATTCGACGGAATCTTTCGCGCAGCCGGTCCGGCACGTGGCTCAGGTCGAGTTCCTCCACGTCCGGCGGGGGAGGCTCAATCCTCCGCTCCGGCTTCGTAGTTGCCGTCGCGGAGAGCCTTTCCTCCCGTTCTCCTTGCTGTTCCTCGCGGTCTTGATCCGACGGTTCGCATCTTGTCTCGCCCGTAGGCGTCTTGGTGAAATTAGGAAAATTTTCCTTCTTCCTTTCTTGAATTCCGAGAACTTCACCAATGGTGGTTTTGCTCTCGAGCGCGGATCTCGGGTGCGGTAATAATTCTGCCACCACTTGGCCTTTTTGCACCCTGACAGGGTACGTCCTAAAATTCGCAACGAGTAAACGGAATGGCCGGTCAGGCTCAACCTGAACGACACCATTCGTGCACGTCAACCCGTGCCTTTCGTACAACGACGAGTACGGCTGAACCACAACCAAACCCGCCCTCTTCGAGGTGCATTCCACGACGCGTTGCGTCCCTGGCTCGATAGTCGTGGCTCTTGCCACTTTTGTCTTAGGGGAAATTCGCTCCGCCTTTCCATCATTCTCGTCCTCTCCCGGGACGAGATTCTTCTTCCCTTTTCTCGTCGAGAACCGTCTAACTATCGGAACCTCTGAGAAATCCGCCAACTCAACCGTTTTCTTCCTTGGATAAATGGCTTCCACAAACCGGTCACAGTAGTCCGCGCCTAGAATTAGCGGGACTGCTAGTTTTTCGCATACAATAAACTCGGCTGCGGCCACAAATTTTCCAAGCCTCACAGGCATTCTAATCGTGCCGAGAGTCCGGAGTGGCCTATTGTTCGCGTCGCCAATGTCTTGGGTCGGTCCGTAGGACACTAGAGATTCCATTCCAGTCGGGAGTTCCGATTTTCGCACAAGGTTTGGTCGGGCGCCGGTGTCTAATACAGACAACACCCGGCTCATCAATCCGATTGTGGGTCCAATGTCCGCGTAAACGTTGTAGTTTTTTCGCGCAAGAACCAAAATCTTCTCGGGACACTCCCTTCGCTTAACCCTGTACCAGGGTCTTCGAACTTCTTCCAGCGGATGATCTCGGGCTCGGCTCAAAATTTTCTTGACTTGAGCTGGCCCTTTGGGCTTATCCACCAATCCAACAACCTCCTCATCGGGGTCTGATTTTTCCCTTAGAGACGGGGAACGGGGCTAAGCCCCGGGCACAGTACGTCGACTCTGTGCCTCTCGCGACTCATGCGAGATTCCCCTCTCTAGTTTTCCTGCCGCCGCGGGATCCTTCTCACATCCGACGGCGCGGGCCCCGCGGCGGGCCCCCTGAAGGGTTGGTTCGACCTCGGCGTTGAAGCGCTCGCCGTCTGCGAATCGAACCAATTCTTGACCTTCAGGTAACTCGTCGATGGTATCCCTAACCTCTCCATTGGAGACAACGCCTCGTAATTTTCCAAAACTCGGTGCATTTCCCGGAGGGAAAGAATGCATGTTGGCGCGGCGTGCCCCTTTTCGTAACAATGATAGCACACCAGTCCGTGCGTCTTGACGGGATATTGCGGCCTAGGCCCTCCACGGGCCGGCAGCCTTCCTTGACGTTGCGGCCTTCCCATCCAGCCTGGCCTTCGAAACGTCGTACCCTTGTCTTCCATCGGAATGCGCGGCGCCGGCGTGTGGCCGCGCCCCCGAAACATCATCACGGGATCCGTGGGCTCTGAAAACGACTCCGTCGTGTATGCGGGCGTCGGTAAAGTTGACGACCCGCTTGCCCCGTAGTCCTCGTGTCCGTAGCCCTCCGACGGCTCAATGAACTCGCCTTCGGCTACCAACGCGCCCTCGTAGTGATTTTCGCTACTTCCGTGCGCACCGCGCTCATCGGACGCGGAAATTGACTCGGCTAAATGGACGGCGGCCTGACTTTTGCGACCGGGATAAGAAACCCTCGGCTTCTTACCTGCCCTGATCGTCGACAGCGTCTGGATCGTGACCTTCTTGGTCTTCTTGTCCTTAGCGCGGCTCGCCGAGCCATGCGCCTTCGCGTAATTAACTAGTCTCAAAAACGAAACGTCCCGATTGTCTTGCCGGTATTGAGATACCCATTGGCTTGATGCTCGAATCGAGTCCTTCAATAAACATCGTCATTTGTTCTTCCATCGAATATACGTTTCCACATCGATTGCTCGCGTCCCTCAGACGGATATAAAATTCCATCTCGTCTTCAGACGGTCTTTGCTGAACCTCTTGCAATGCGAGTACGGCATGACGGATCGCCTCGTCGGTTGCGAAACTCCTCAACAACCACTGTACGGCCTCCGGCCAAACGGATAACTTTCCGTGGTGGGACACGGCCGTCTGAGACACCGAAGTGTACTGTCTCAAGGCGATGCCGCTTAGAAATTCGGGCAACAAGCGGATCGCTTGCCCCTCGTTCATTTCTTGAGTATCAAACTCTTGAACTAATTTTGTCAAAAAATCCAATACAAGGACCCCGTCCTCACCTGTGAACGTGTTCTCCTTCTTCACCTTAGGCGGAATATCTCTCCTGATTTTTCGCACGGCGGTCCGCCGGGAACTTGACAAATATGTCTGCGGGTTCCGCAAGCGGTACGTTCGGTACGAAAGTAATTTCTTGAAGAGGTAGTTGGTCGGATTCAGCTCCTCCAACTCCTCCCATCGCGGCCCGCGCCGCGTTGCGACATCTTCGGGCTCCGCGTCCTTGTCTCTCTGCGAGGCGGACGAAGTGATTCCGCCCCGTCTGGAGGTAATTTTCTTGCCCTGCGAAATTCCTTTCCTTCCTCTGAACGATGTTCGGAATCGCTGGCATGGTTCGACGAACCGTCGTCACCATCTTCGGAATGGCCGTTCGACTCGGCCGTTGAGTCTGGGCCCTCCGGCTCGTCACTACCGTGATTCTTGCTCCGGCGTCGCAGATTCTTCTTCGAAGTCTTCGACTTGGAACTCCGCTGCACAGCGGCCTTGTCCTTCTTCGATCGACGGTCGCCTTCTAGACCCGTTGGGAGCGGCTCTTGCTCGGCGACTTGTTCAAGGTCCTTGAGACGATGAGCGGCGCGGTCGAACCTGTCGTCGATACTGCTTCTAAATTTACCTAAGGACTCCAAAGCTTGATTCGCGTCGCGCCTTGCGTCCTTGAATGAACTTTTCAACGAAGCTAGGACCTCCGGCTCCAGACCGTCGGTCGCCTCACCTCGCTCCTTCTCGACGAGATCCACTCGAGCCGACAGCTCTCCTAAAACAGTGTGGAACTCGGATGCTTGCAACTCCAGTTGCTTCCGGACGAGAGCTAAGTCAGCCTCGAGATTTTTCGTCATCTCTTGGCGAATTTCCTCGCCCATCTTCTCGAACTTGTAGGATAGGTTATCCTTGTCGGCTTCAATCCCCGTCGGGATTTCTTGACCTTCGGGATCCGTGGCCGTATTGGCCTGGCTTCGGGTGCGAGGACCTCGCGGGATCCTCGACGCCCTTGCCGATCCGCTCCTACTCGCCCCGGGACCGACGTCCCCCGGGGCGCTTGTCGACATCGCTCGTACAAGCGAACCTACGCAAAAAAAGTACAAACAAAAAATAAAAAAGAGACTCCGTTACCCAGACCACTTTCGTAGTACAACTCCAGATCAGGACTTTCGTAGGCAAAATTCTTGATCAGGTCTCTTGCACAGTAGACGAATTCTAGGTCGGGAGACCACTTTTGTAGTGCGTCTCCAGACCGGGACTTTCGTGGGCAAAATCTTGATCAGGTCTCCTGCACACCAAACTTTCTAGGTCGGGAGACCACTTTTGTAGTGCAATGTGCCTGGCAGACTGCGAACACAGTCCGACGGTCAAACAAAAAGACGAAAAACAACAGCAACAACAACAACTGCCGATGGCACGCGCTACGGAGCGTTCGAGACTCCGTTTCCCCTTGTGTGGGCTTGCGGCCCACGGTAGCTCAACTCCGACGAGGGGGGGGTAAGGAAAGATGCCCGGCCCGGGAGGAAAATGGTGGTAGAGACTTGCGAAGACTTGAGCGCTCGGCGAGTGCGGGTTGGGCTTGTCTACGAGAATGTAACCGCGGTTCGCTGGGTTGTAAGGCCAATGCTCGACGAGCGTCTTCAGCACCTTGGGTATAATTCAAGGTCTTCGACGGGGGCTTGCTCAGCACTACCCGACGGGATCGTAATTGTGTAGCAGCGCTACGACCGACGTGTTGCCCGATGGCTAAAAACACCCTCACCAGCGCGATCGCAATCGCGGTAGGTGGTACCAACTCTGTCTTATACAGTAAGACCTTCGACGGAGGCGTCGTCCCAACAGCCTTCCGACGGAACTTGAAACAGTAGCAGCGCTACACAACGTGTTGCCCGATGGCTAAAACACCTACACCGGATCGGTCGCAACCGACTCCAATGGAACCAACACAATTAAGGGAAAGATAGAAATAGAAGTAGAGGGATGAATAGGGAAATAAAGGGAAAAGAGAAGGGAACCCCCGAGCGCAGAGGATGCCGTAGGCTTAGGTAAAAGGGAGCGTCTTGGTAGAGACGGACTTCGACCAAGGCGACATTCAACTCTGGCAACTCGGGTTACCTTTACTGACTTGGTCGTCAGAGGGCTAAGGTATATATCGCCCCGCCGGAGCCAGTACAGTAGCTCGCGGCGCTAGATCCTAGATCTAATCTAGTGTCAGCAAAATTAATGCCAACTAATTAACTAAATAAAATAAAATAATTAAAAATTAAAACTGTGCAATTATTCACACGTGTGTCCCCCAACCCGGACTATTTGTTATATCCAAAATATTTTCCTTTCTTTTCACCCCTCTGTAGAGCCCCATATTGTACTACACTTGGCCACACTTCCATAGACGTTTCACACACCAAAGCTCAATTTTCTGAGCAGCTCGTCTCAAAAACACGGCCTCGGTGCAGTCCAAACAGAAATTGCCCAATGGGCCAAAACTAAGTTCTCAATTCCCTATCCCCCTCTTAGTCAGTCATTTCCCGTATTCGTTCAACTAAGAAACTAATTTCGCTCAATGACGAAGTAATCACGAGGCGGAGGACTAGAGCCCAGCCGCATTTGGAAGCAGCGTTGGTAAACTGGGTTCGATCTAAAATTCGATGCACGGCAGTGCATCACAGGTGTTGTCAATCATCAGAAAGCCAACCTTCTCTTGGATGCTGTCAACATCTTGCTTCCGCAAGATAGAAAGATAAACGTAAAGTTTTCGTCTGGTTGTCTCTGTTGGTCTCAAAAGGGATGGGAATTTCATTCCAGGCGTGAAAATGGCGAGATCAGTGACGCTGACACGGATGCTGTAAGAGATGCACTACGCTGGCTGCAAGCCAAAGTTTATGCATTTGAATTTGCAGTTGCTTAGATCCCAGATCGGACGGGCTTTTTCTACTGTACGGCTCCAGACCGCACAATCTCAGAGGGTTTTCTACATGGCTGGAAGAAGGCGAAGGTTCGCTTGATCCTTTTGGTTTATGCCAATGCCTCGGGATGAGAGAGATTCTCTTCGATGGTAACAGGGAAATCCTTTCTTCTAACAGGCTTTCGGAAAAAGACAGGTCAACAGTTGGGCTTCGATTATTGGAACAACAGGAAATCATGGACGAATTCGTGTTCATTGTTCGAGTGGTGCAAAAGGTTTGGTTCCGTCATTAGGAAAACGCTTAGCACGAAAGTGCTTGTTCTCATTGACATCTGCTCAGCTCATGTTGCGAATGAAATTGTAACGAGGCTGGATCAGGTCGAATTAGAATCTTCACCGCCGAACACGACGAAGATATTGCAGACGCTGAACGCTGGGATAATTGCTACAAAGAAAACACGTTACCCTAAAATGCCGTACGAGGGAGCGTCAGATTCATTGTATGATGGTAAACAGAACATATACAAAATTGATCAGCTAACAGCTTTGAAGTACACCAAATCTGTTTGGTAGAGTGCAGTTCAATAATCTACATGGAACAGTGAAATATTGGATACTTTAGTCCCGGATTGGGCAGCACACGTGTGAATATCTCTACGTTTTATTTTTAATTATTTTATTTCATTTATCTCTCTTATGTCTATCTCAAATTCCTTTAATTTGTGTTGGTACCGCCATGTTGGATTGCGATCCGCATCGTGACGACATCAGTCGTCGGGATTCTATGCTGGTTCACCATTTGTGTTTCATTGTGATGGCTCCATCGCAGTCTGGTTGCGACCGATCCGGTGTTGGTTTCATTTGCCATCGGGCAACACAAAGGTGTAGCGCTGCTTCTGTTTCTCAATTACGTCCAAGACTGTTGCGAAGACGTTTCAGTAAAAGTTCTTATCGCGTGTATGAGATAGTGATGGTTCCATCGGACTTCGGTTGCGACCGATCCGGTGTTGGTGTCATTTTCCATCCGGCAACACGAAGGTGTACCACTGCCACTGTGACCCCACTCCAGTCGGGCTACATTGCGACGTCCCCGACGGAGACTTTGTCAAGAGAATAAAATACAGACAGCGCTCTGCGAGCATTGCATTTACGGCCAAGCGGAACTGGGTTATCTAGACACACACCCCGGATTTACCGAGCAACCCACCTTAACGAGACTCTACCACGCATTGATCCCGAGCCAGGCTTCTTCCTTTTCCCTTCCTTTTCAGGGCTTCGAGCTACTGCGGGCCGCAAACGCGCTTAAAGGGGAAGGGAGCTCCGAACACACAGTAGCGCTGTGCCGCCGAAAGTTCGTTGGTTGTGTTTGCGCTATGGTTGTGTTGGACCAGCGACCTCGCCCACCGCCTATTAGACGCACTGCACTACAGAGAGTATGCCTGCATCTATCATCAACAATTGTTAGCGAAGTACTGCGCTTCTTGGGGTTTTAGCAAACCAGGAAAAGGGAATGCGATTTGGGCGTGCAGCAGTGAAACAAGAGAGTTGGAGCAGGTTGTCAAAAGGTTTGTGGCTCGCTCGCTGAAAAAGAAAATGAGGCAATTCCTCATTGGCGACAATAGAGATTTTTCGGAACCAATGTCCCTACATGGCATGGCAGAAAATGTTGTTGGCAATTTAGAGAGGGATGCAAAGATGATGGTGAAGAAGGAGATACACTTGTTGAACCTGCACCATTACCATCTTTAAGAAGGCAAAAAGTGCACTGTCACTTGTATTGCGTGTCTTGGAGGCACAAGAGTCCTCACATCTTGCCGCGTTTGGCTCCATCTGGCAACTAAGGCGGCAGATGCCCATGGGGCCTCAAGAAGGCACCAAAACGTGATAGAATCGTTATTAACGAAGCCTTAATGATGCTTCAATCGTAGTCATCCGTACTACAATAATGTCAATAAAGCCATGCGAAGTGTGTCCACCGTCTGTACGCTTTTTTCGTGAAAGCATTGTGCCACGACTGCCCGGAGTGGGTGACGACCAAAATAGGATCGTGATATTTATCGTAGTGAGCGATGCTGTAATGAAACAGAATCACGGTTGGCCGACGGCGTGAATTTAATTACTTTTCCGCCTCATGAAAGTGCTGGATCCGACCGGCAAGTAAGTGGCAGTTAATGGTTCATGGCACAAATTAGCAATTTAATACAGCAGCTTGTTTACAGTAGGTAGCAACTATTGTAACAGGACAGATGTCTGGGCATCACTCCTACGGGTGAGGATCTTGGCACCTGCCCGTTCCAGTGCACGGAGAGAACATCGCCTCCAATCCTTCGAACTCCCAGAGCTACTTTTTATTTGACTTCCATTTAGCGTACGGGCTTCTTACGCGTGACGGGCGGTCCGGATGAATCACCACTAACCGACTGGGTGTCACTGGCCACGTGTGACTTACATCTATGCTAGTTTCTCCGTTCGGATTACGAGCGGACGAGAGAATCCCTCGAAACTTTCTCCCTCGCCTCTAAACCCGTCTATACGAGATGACGGAAAGAGTGTAGCTACAACACACTGAGATTCTGTTTCTGTCATTCAAGAACAAAAAACCTAACTATCTAGTTCGCAGCGTACCAGATAATGCCCCTGGTGTGTTGTATCGTACAGAAGCAAGACCTTCGGAGGATTCACGTCTCTTCCACTATTGGCTCTCACAGCATCGTCATAATCATCAGCTCGTTGCCAAGTACTACGAGACAAATAAGAATTGTCGAAAACTGCTCCGGCCATGGTGAAACCGAAATACTACAGTAATATGCGGATGCACTACGAACGGAGATACGATATTATTGTTGAATGCCAAGCATCTCATTCAACGTTGTGATGTTTTTCATCGAAAAGATGAAAGAGGCTGTGAATAAGAGTTGGGAGCGTACAAAATGGACATGGCAAGAATGGAACTTTGGAAAGACAGTTACGGAAATTTTCCAATTCCAGGAAAACGTTCTCTTATGACTTGATGCAAAGGGATTTGGACGGTTGAATGAATGAGCAACGACATGACAATTGTCTGAGATATACGAGAAAAGACATGTGTCTTATCTGCATGACGCGGAATTAGCGTTTGGAGATAATCCCGATCACTCCGCACATGCCAGACATTTTCAAGAACAATCATACGATGTTAAATCTTTCAGAAAACTACTACTGTCGGTGGGGAAGGACTTAATAAGCCATGTTGTATTGATACGTTTCGATAAATTAGCTTGTATAAAACAGTTATTACTTGTGTCTGTAATACCCAGTGCACCACTCCCAAGCGGCCCACCCGGTATCTACGACGCCAACCACTTCTCAGAAACATGGCTAGACCATGTAGATACCCCAAGCAGAGAGTATTCATGAACCCACAACAATCTGACATGAAGTGTCGGCACCCCAACTACCCCTAAAAGGCCACAGAGTGAAAGTGAAGACAAAGGCACGTCCAGAATGCAATGCAGAACACTTATACGTGGATAAACAGGATTCCCAGCACGAATATGGACAAGGGGAGGACATCATGATCGAAGACCCATGTACGTTCATACTGGACTCCGGAGCACACCCGACCTACCTCACACGTCCCACCCGGCACACGCGCAAAACCAAAACACAAAAATACACACACAGCAAATAAAACACGATCCAAATGCACTCACTGTAGTGCAATGTGCCTGGCAGCCCGCGAACACAGTCCGACGGTCAAACAAAAAGAAGAAAAACAGCAACAGAAACAACCACTGCCGATGGCACGCGCTACGGAGCGTTCGAGACTCCGTTTCCCCTTGTGTGGGCTTGCGGCCCACAGTAGCTCAACTCCGACGGGGGGGTAAGAAAAGATGCCCGGCCCGGGAGGATAATGGTGGTAGAGACTTGTGAAGACTTGAGTGCTCGGCGAGTGCGGGTTGGGCTTGTCTACGAGAATGTAACCGCGGTTCGCTGGGTTGTAAGGCCAATGCTCGACGAGCGTCTTCAGCACGTTGTGTATAATCCAAGGTCTTCAACGGGGGCTTGTTCAGCACTACCCCACGGGATCGTAACTGTGTAGTGTAGCATAACCGCCGGCTGCGGTACTATACATTAGATTTAGAATTTGATCTAACCCTGTAAGATACGGACCTTACAGCGTGCGCGCGCGCACCAACACGTGTACCCCACGTGTAGCACACGTGTGCTGTCAGCCCTGACGGCTGACAGCGTTACAGTGCGGGCCGGCCCGCTCTGTCTACAGTAGCTGACTACAGTACCGACCGCACTGTACTGTAGCCTCTAGATTAACTTGTACAATAAATATAGGGAGCGACCGCCGGCGGGGGAGGACCAGGAGAGGGAACCCTCCACCGACGGTCGACCACCCAGCTTACTCTACGCACACCGCCGTTCCGCCAGTAGTTACCACCGAGCAGGTAGTGGACGCGCGCGACACCGCGGCGAGCTGCGATCCGCCTCCGCCCGTCAGTACCGGATCGTCAACCGGTACTGCTCCGGGGCGTCCAGACGTCGATCCACTCGCCTACGCGCGCGTCCCCGCCGACCACGCTCTACCACCCGCTACCGGCCCGCTTCCGGTGGCGTTGGTTGGTTCAAGACCCTCGGTACGCCGATCCGGGGTCTTCCGCCGAACATCGCGAACGCCCCCTCCGCCGGGTGTGGGGTGTTTATGCGACATGTAGCAACGCTACTACCGACGTGTTGCCCTATGGCTAAAAAACCCCTCACCAGCGCGATCGCGGTCGCGGTTGGTGGTACCAACTCTGTCTTATACAGTAAGACCTTCGACGGAGGCGTCGTTGCAACAGCCTTCCTACGGAACTCGAAACAGTAGCAGCGCTACACAACGTGTTGCCCGATGGCTAAAACACCTACACCGGATCGGTCACAACCAATGCCGATGGCACCAACAGATAGAAAAGGATAGAGGCAGAAATAGAAATGGATGGGGAATAGAGATAGAAATAGGACTGGTAAAGGATAAGGAAAAGTAATGGGACCCCGAGCAATAGAGGATGTCGTTAGCAGCGTAGAGGTGAAGCGCGTCGCGTGAACGGAAGCGGTCTTCGACGAAGGCGAGATCTAACTCCGGCAACTCGGGTTCGATTGGGAAATAAAGGAAAAAGGAAGGGGACCTCCGAGCGCTGAAGGATGCCGTAGGCTTAGGTAAAAGGGAGCGTCTTGGTAGAGACGGACTTCGACCAAGGCGACATTCAACTCCGGCAACTCGGGTTACCTTTACTGACTTGGCGGTCAGCGGGCTAAACTATATATCGCCCAGCCGGAGCCACTACAGTAGCTCACGGAGCTAGATCCTAGATCTAATCTAATGTCAGCAAAATTAATACTGACTAATTAACTAAATAAAATTAATAATTAAAATGAAAACTGTGCAAATATTCACACGTGTGTCCCCCAACCCCGGACTACAGTATTCACATTCCAACTTAGTTTCTTTTCCCCTCACCCCCTTGTGCAACCCCTTATTGCACTACACTCACATTGGTAGGGTGACGATACTCACGAACAGAAACATACATTTCCAAACTCCCAGCAGTAGCCAAGCCGGTTATCACCACAAACCGAATATCAGTACACGACATCACGAAACTCCATGGCAATGTCCAATTCACACCAACACAAGCGGTCATCTACCGCAACACTAGAAACAAGACAACACAGTTTAGAAAAGATTTATTTTCAAAAATTATGGTTTGCGTTTGCCAAGGACCAGAAAAAAAGAATACGAATAAAAATACAGGTCTTAAAATTACAATAAACATAGAAATCAACAACCACCAAAACAAAAAACTCGACGACGGTGAAGGCGATGCACCACGCACCCCGAAATCCATAAATAGCGGCGAGTACCACAACACATCTCCCAATTGTACAATCTTCATCAAACAACAAAAAACACCCCAAACAACGGTAACAGGAAACCCCCGAATGGCATTTTAAACTCAACCTAAGGAAATGCCATTCGGGGGTTTCCTGTTACCGTTGTTTGGCAGGGCTTGCCACGGCAAGAAACCTACGTCAAATGGCCGAATCACGCAGCACCACCACCATGCCCAGACACCTAACAGAAGACACAAGCAAATCATATTCTCAGCGTGCGCAGTAGCCAAAAACCCCGGCACCCCATAGAAAAACAACACACGATTATGATCCAGGACAATCCCTCAGCTCAGATACGTGTGGAACCATATTCCCACTATCCACGCACGGCCCGTCCCACTTCTTTACTTACATTCAGGCAGGCTCACAATTACTCGAGCTATACGTCATGAAAGACCGCAGACAGGTAGGAATAATAAAGCACAACCACATGCTCAAATTAAACGACGAAAACAGGACACCGCAGTACTATCAAACGGACAGCGCACCGGAATTCAAATACTAAGCGCCAAAAAACACGTACGCACCCTACGGCATAACGTACAAAAACAACACCCCGCACTAGCCCGAAGAATTTTCTCTAGCCGAAATGATCAACCAAACACTCATGAATGCCGCACGAGCGAATTTTCATCACGCTAAACTACCAACACCATGGTGGGAAGACGCAGTACGCGACGCAGCGTTTGAATACAAAATCATTCCACACTCCACAACGGGACTCCCGTCATACTCACAGTGGCACGGACGACCCCTTAAAATATGTCGACTGCACACATTCGGAGAAATAGGCACAATACCACTTCTGCAACCCGAACAGAAACTCGACCCTTGCCACACCCCTGTACGATACATGTACGGAAATGAAAACAAAACCATCACAGTGCAAGAGATCGACACAACACGATACAGAACAGTACGCACGACGGACTTCCGACCGTACTCACGCAACCACGACGCATGCCACCGCACTACAGGCGCATTCAAAGCACAGGCAAAGCCACAAATCAAACACATAACAACAAGATCCCCACGGACCCACAAAGAGGCCAGAGCATCCTCGGAATTCGCACAATGGGCGCAAGCCCACGGCGACGAACTCGAAGAACTTGACCAAAACAAAACAATACAGTGGCTACTGGACAAACAAATACCTCCCTGCGAGCGACTCATTCCCCTTAAAATGACTTACCAATACAAAAGGTCGCAAGACAGCAAAATCTCCGAACGAAAAGCAAGATTTTCAGCACGACGCGACCGCATGAAACCCGGTGTAAACTACGACAGAGACGGTACAACGACGAATATGGCAGGAAAGACATGTGTCGCGCACTGATTGCAATATCAGGAGCCAAACAATGGGCAGTAGAGCATTTCGACATAACATCCGCGTACCTCCACGAAAAATACTTACCAGACAGAAATGTTTACATCAAACAACATCCCAACGTCGACGGCACGTACAAAAAATTATGCAAAGCCGCTCGACTCCTCAAGAATATATATGACACATCACTACCATCCCTTATATACTTCGACGGCCTTGCTAACCACTGCAAGAAACACAGCTACTGCCAAGCAGACGCCGAACCCGGCATCTTCTGCAAACAGAACACACACAGTATGCTGATCACAGATGTATCATGGATGACTTTCTCGTCATCGCAACACATATCAAGGTCATCAGCAAGCTTTATGGGGAACTGCAGCAAAAATACAGCATCAAACGCCTCGGCATCCTAAAACAGTACCTCAATTGGACGTCCATGGTACCATCCAGAAGCAGGAAACTGGCAGCATACACGTATCACAGACGGCCGCCATCGAAAATATCCTGAGCAAAACAGGTATGCAAAAATTCCACTCGCCACACACGCAGCTGCCATAAAAAGGAACCTTCGAGGACGCAACAAAAGAAAACCACTGCTAGTACAAGAGGCAAGTGAATTTCGCCAAACGAAAGGTGACCTCAGGTACATCGCGGACAGCGCCACAGGAGACATATACACGGCAGTCAGCGAAGTCGCAGGCGTCATTCACAAACTGACAGCCGTCCAGCAAAAAACCACAGAGGGCTACTGCGATACCTCCATGGCAAGCGCACACACGGAATAGAATACAAAAACATGAGCAAGAAGCAGAGAGCGCTCTACGGTCATACAGTGACTCCGACTACGCCAACGACCCAGACAGGAAATCACGCACTGGCATAATAAACTCACTGTACGACGCCCCAATTAGTCGGAGATCCGGACGGCAATCAACGGTAGCTACGTCCACATGCGAGGCCGAATTCCTGGCCGCCTCACGCGCAACGCAGCAATCACAATGGCTCCGACGACTACTGGCAAATATGCAACAATCAGAAGCCATGCCAACACCGTTGATGATCGACAATCAAGCGGCGATTAGTGTCGCCAAAAATAGGGCACCGATGAAACTTAGAAAATTCATGGACGTCAAGGACCAACACATCCGGGACCACATACAGAAGTGCAACATCACTGTGCACCATATACCGACGGCTGACAACATGGCGGACCTCCTCACCAAAATCACGGACCACAACGACACACCCATCTCATCAACCTCACACCAGCACAAAGTCCATCGGCGAACCCCGGGACTGACAGACTGAACACAAACACACCTTCGCCAATGCACTCTAAACGTGTCCGACCGCACAGGACAGACTGTCAATAGGGAGGCGTATATATGTAGGTAAGGCCGACGACGAGTAAATGATGAGGGTATCGGACCCCGTGTTCACGCATACTTCTGCTCAGGGCCGTTTTAACCAGAAGATTTCCTCCCCTGTATATCTGTATAACTTTGTACATATGTAAAAATATACAGCTACACAAAACACTGCAGACCGCATCAAAGAACGAATGGTTTACTGCGAAACATTCCATACCGGATTTCAATCCTACACACTGGATGGCCATGCGCCGTGCGAAAAACTTGGGCATCTACAGTGTCGAAAGGGAACTAGACACCTCTAACTCCGCTCTTGATCGACCCTCACGAAAGGACTGCAATAAATTGACTGTTGATGTCTGGCGTCGTCTCCCTCCTTTCGGAGACCCATTGCCAGAGCTCACGTACGTACTCACCATCAATCTGTAGCTAAGTCTTCAGAAATTCCTCCCTGAATGGCGCTTTCAAATAGACAGTATCAGTTTCTATCTTTAATCATTTTTCGCATTGTGATTTGTTTCGTCGCATACGGAAAAGACGAAATCATGTGATTTGTCGAGAACTCCGTCTTCGATCACGAGAAGATTTCTGGTTGAAAATGTCTTCAAAGTCTGACAGAGACTTTGGCAAGACGTTCAGAATGACAAGGACTTGTTTCAAGCGTCTAGAAACGTGTAACACACGTGAGTTCCTCACTCACCGGACATATGAGTAAACACGGGGTGATGGTGTGCTAAGCGCTTCACAAAAAAAGCTCACAATTACGCTCCGCATGCTCGCGGGAAGCACACACTTGGATGTGCAATGGGCTTTTCAAGTTTGCAGTACCACTGTTTCCAATGTGTTTCACGATACTGTTGACCAAGCCATAGACCAGCTGGAGATGGAACCATGCCCCATGGCAGACAAAAATATTTTAGAGTATTGTACTTTGGAGTTCAAGACGTCTCGTAAGAAATTAAATCCATTTGGTGGCTGCGTGGGAGCTTTAGGTGGGATTGCCATACCAATCGGAAAGCCAAGAAACGTTCCAAATCCGGCCTCTTTTTCAACCACAAGGGGTACTATGCGATCCCGATTCGGGCTGTTGTTGATGTACGGTGTCGATTTGTGTGGTTTTTTGCAAATTATGTGGGTTCTGCTCACGATGCAGTAGCTCATGCCATTTCCAATCTTGGTAGAATTTTTGAAAGTCATGCCATTGTAGTGCAATACGCACCTGAAAAGGGGGGTGAAAAGAAAGGAAATTATTTGGATATGTACGGGTTGGGGGACACACGTGTGAATAATTGCACAGTTTTAATTTTTAATTATTTTATTTTATTTAGTTAATTAGTTGGCAGTAATTTTGCTGACACTAGATTAGATCTAGGATCTAGCGCCGCGAGCTACTGTAATGGCTCCGGCGGGGCGATATATACCTTGGCCCTCTGACCACCAAGTCAGTAAAGGTAACCCGAGTTGCCGGAGTTGAATGTCGCCTTGGTCGAAGTCCGTCTCTACCACGACGCTCCCTTTTACCTAAGCCTACGGCATCCTCTATCGCTCGGGGGTCCCCTTTTCTTTTCCCTTTATTCCCTATCATTTTCTACTTCTACCTCTATTTTTCCCTTAATTGTGTTGGTTCCATTGGAGTCGGTTGCGACCGATCCGGTGTAGGTGTTTTAGCCATCGGCCAACACGTTGTGTAGCGCTGCTACTGTTTCAAGTTCCGTCGGAAGGCTGTTGCAACGACGCCTCCGTCGAAGGTCTTACTGTATAAGACAGAGTTGGTACCGCCTACCGCGATTGCGATCGCGCTGGTGACGGCGTTTTTAGCCATCGGGCAACACGTCGGTAGTAGCGTTGCTACACGGTTACGATCCCGTCGGGTAGTGCTGAACAAGCCCCGTTGAAGACCTTGGATTATACACAAGGTGCTGAAGACGCTCGTCGAGCATTGGCCTTACAACCCAGCGAACCGCGGTTATACCCTCGTAGACAAGCCCAACCTGCACTCGCCGAGCGCTCAAGTCTTCACAAGTCTCTACCACCATTTTCCTCCCGGGCCGGGCATCTTTCCTTAACGCCCCCGTCGGAGTTGAGCTACCGTGGGCCGCAAGCCCACACAAGGGGAAAGGGAGTCTCGAACGCTCCGTAGCGCGTGCCATCGGCAGTGGTTGTTGCTGTTGTTGTTTTTCTTCTTTTCGTTTGACCGTCGGACTGTGTTCGCGGCCTGCCAAGCACATTGCACTACAGCCATGCCTCTCGATTTTTGGATTGCTGCAGATGATACGTAGAGGTGCACAAACTACGTTGTTACCTCGTTTTCATCGCCTGTGAATGGCACTTATGAGGAAGTTTTTAATTTTATCAAAGTTCGCTTAGAATACGTGTTGAACAAGTTCGCTTAGAATACGTGTTGAACAAGCTTTTGACATCTTGAAGAGAAGATGGGGGATTTCGTGGAAGCCCGTCGAATTTTCCATTGAAGCCAATTGCAGAATAGTCTGCGCGGCAATGTTGTTACACAATATTTGCGTCAATAGCACACCAAAGCAGACAGGAGTGACTGGTCACGAGAACCCTAAGTCGATACAAACAGCAAAACCTGTGCTACAGTAGTGGCATGTAGAGGTACAAAATGTAGACCCACAGAGTCTACCCGGAGCGGATAGGTTTATCCCTAGGGCATTGATGCTAAAAAGGTGTGTTGACGACGTTTTAGTTCGTCCGTCATCACAGGACGCCCGAAACGTGGACATTTGACAGTGCACTCGCCGTGCCTGCGGTATTATCGACTTGTCTAAGTGTAGTCAGATGCAGGCCATCGCCAAGACATAACCCTCAGACATCACTCTATCTCTTCCTTCCGCCTTTTGGCTTGGCACTTGCCTTCCTGCTCACAGCCTTGGCCCCTTCCTTACTTCCTACGACAGTTTCTTCCAATGCAATGGCCTTCCCCTGTGACACCCGAGACGAAGTGGCTTTCAAAATCCCAACAACTTGCAGGCGATATAAATTGCCATGCGATGCCGCCAATCTGTTTGCTTGAGGTTTGTGCCCAAAGTGGTGGTCCTTAACTTTATAGACCAGCCGTTCCCCACCAACGGCTTCCGGTGCAACCTGTGATTGGCCTTCATACGATTCTCCCCACCCACATTTTGATTCTACACCGCTCCTTCGTACCCTGGCCTCCCCGTGAGCAGTATCTCAGTCCACATCCTCAGTCTCTCCGATTGGCTCGACCCTCCGACGGTCGACACAACCTTACAAATTTTCAGCTTGTCCCTACCGAAGACTGGCACGGCAATGCCTCCGTGATGGCCGATGTGGAAAACGCAAGCTGTAGTTCTCCCCGCCGCGAAGTCAGCATCGCGGAGCCGCCCGACACGTCTGCGTCCAGCACGGCGATTCCCTCGAAGGCGCACCCCAGCGCGACGGCCTGGCGCGATCGACACACGCGTGGATGGGCTCGATGATTAGCAACTGGGACATAGGCGGCGTCAGGCGCAGTTAGTGACACGACGCCTTCCACACGGCCTGCACCGCGTCCCAGTCGCGCACTGGGGCGACCCCCATCAGTGCGTCTTGTTCCTAGACCGGTTGCAAGTGTTTGAACGCCAGCCGCGCCGTAAGGGGGGCACCTGGGCGCCAGGGGCTCCATGAAAAGCAGACGTCCGTGAACGCCAGTCCCGTCGTGGGAGGCGGGTGGCCCGTGCGAGGGCGGAAGTGCTCGGCCACTTGCGGGCGCGGCTGCCCTGGCGGTTATCGCTGGCACAGCAACGAACTCGGCGTGTCCCAAACGGAGACGCCGCCCTTCCTCCCCGGCTCGCGGACGTCGACTCTGACGCCATCTGGGTGGAAGACAAAAGGCTCCTTACCTACACGTAGCTGGGAGTGGACAAGGGATGCCGTGACACTAGAGCAATACAAACGGGCGCCCTCTGACAGGGTGCTCTTCCTCAGGCCGCCGTAATGGTTGCTATGAAAGTGGGTGGGAAACTATACGGAGTATGCGGGGTCATCTTTCGTGGCATAAAAGCTATCTATCGTAAAGCTCGTCACGGAGAGGCGGTCTGAGAAGAAGTGTATCCTCTTCCCGTTTGGTTTGGTGCTGTTGGGCTTCGCGTGGTGCCGCTTCTTCAGTGAGGAGTTGGCTCCGCGGTAGCCTTGCTCGACGATGGCGCAGACTTTTCGCTTCGTGGGTTTAACATCCGGGTCGGGGGCGGTCGGGCGGCAGCGCAGCCTGAAGATGGGCCATGGTTTGGGCCTCTGGGGCTCGTTGTCCCGTGCCGGCGGTAGATTGGGAGAGGAGGAGGGCGGTGGGCGGGCGGGGAGCAGCAGGGCGACCTCGGAGGCGATCTCACGGACGCCGAGGGCGGCGGCGCCGCACTTGCGCAGGACAGGGTTGATTTTTGAGCGGGGAGCAGGTCGGCGAAAGTGCGATAACCTGCGTGCAGAAGGCCCGGGGTATACTTGGCGAGGGCCAGCGAGGAGAGGTAGGGCATGAGGGGCTTGGACGCGCGGGTTGGAGAAGGCGGGGGCGGCGAAGTGGTGGGTGGGGGGCACGAGGACGAGAGGGGACCGGGATGAGGGAGGCGAGAGGACGTACAGGTCCAGTAGTAGGTTGACTGGGCAGGTGATGACGTGCGTGGGGAGCGAGACGAGCGGTACGGCGGCGTTGCACATTGGACAAGGTGACGTCCCGGGCGGCATGACGGAAGAGGGCCAGGCTGCGCGGGGGCCGTGAAGAGAGGAAGCGGCGGATCGGGGTGGCGGGGAGGGGGAGGGGAGAGAATTGAGCACTCGGGCTTCAGTGGCCCTTTCGGAGACATCAAGGAGGTTTTCGGCGCACATGACAGCGCCGCATCGACCTGACATGAAGGAATTGTCAAAAAGAACGGTGGACCGGCCCCAACTCAACAGGAGCATATACCTGTGGTATAACTATCCTGGTCCCAACCACTCGGAAACGAGGGGGGTTAGGGGCAAGGGAGCGAGCGCCGCTGGGTTACCCACGCGCGAACGCAAACTTTACGAATGGACTCGAAAAGAGGGAAGGCACACGTGGCCGATGACGCTCGGCCGGTCGGAGGTGGTATAACTGGACGGCCGGTCACGTGTTAGACGCACGAGCGCTAAGGGAAGCCGAGTTCCGTGATAGCTTGGAGCCGTAGAACGAAGGGAGGCGAGTCTGCATCCGGTTTACTGGAACGGGGCTGGTGCCAAGGTCTTAACCCCTCAGAGAGACGCCCGGACACCTGTCCCCCTACAGTAGCTGTTGCCTAATGTACACCAGCTACTGTACTGAATTGGCTAAATTGTGCCGTTAAATACTAATTACTAAAGACCCACCGTTCGGATCGTGCACATGTATCCGGCGGAGTATTACTGTTCTCCGCACTGGCCGCCATCTTTAAATACAAATCCTTACGGTTGTGCTCGCGCTTAATCCCGAGATCACTGTACGCCGGAGCGGCGGCGTTGGCGCCGTCGCCTCCGCGCAAGTATACTACAATACTGTAGCGGTCCCCAACGACCCTCTCTCTCTGCGGCTCGCACGATGTCGCTCCACGGGAGCAGTGTCGCGATATCGAAGCTGGCGCGAACGATCATGCGGGACGGGAAGCTCCACCTTCGCTGCGGATCACTGACGACTGCGTGCGGAACCTGCGCGTGTGGCACGAGATGCAACACCCCACGGCATTCATGGAGCGGGGGATCGAGAAGGCGAAGCCCGCGGTGGAGCTGGGCAAGTACAAGGTGAGCGGGCGAGCGCTGCGGATTGTAGCATAAACACCCCTAACCGAGGGAGGTGTATGCCCAGTTCGGTGAAGACCCGATCGGTCGAGGAGACGGGGGAAGCGCGGCCAGCTAACGACACCGAGGCTCGGGCCTGGTAAGCGTGGTAGAGCGGGAACGGGGAGGAAGCGCGCACGCGTGGGCCGATCTACGCCTCGACGCCCCTGAGCAGCGCTGAGTGACTCACCAGCGCTGGCGGGCGGAGGCGGATCTAAGCTCACTCGTGTGCTCGCGCGTCCTCTACCCGCTCTCGGTTCGCTCTAAGGTAACTAACGGAAGTTGCCTCAGAATATGCGGCAGGACCCAGGTGGAGGGTCCTTGACAAGTCCGTGCTTGTCATCCCCCTCCGCCGTCGGTCCGCCCATATTTAATATACAAAACAATCTATCATAACACTACAGCAGTGCTGGTCGGCCTGCACTGTATCGCTGTCAGCCGCCGGGGCTGGCAGTACACGTGTGCGTCGCCCATAGTACACGTGGGCATGCACGCCGCAAACGCGCGTGGTACACGTGTTCACGTGTATGCGTGCGCTCCTGTACACGTGAGGTAACCGTGGACACGCGCGGTGGCGCTGCAGAGCATCGAGCTCTACAGTAGCTGATCTCATCCTGATCTAATCTAAATTAAAGCCCCCAGGGGGGTTATACTACACAGATCCCGGCGCCGTGCCGGCCTGCCCGCCAGACCAGCCTAGCAGTGCAGTTCGTGCGGTACTTGGAGCGTAGGGCGCGAAACGCGCGCGCGCAGTCGGAGAGCCGGCGGCGTTTTTATTGAATTTTGTAGGTGCTGAATAGCGACGCGTTTCAAGAAGGCAAGAAGCCGGGCAGGGCTGCGACTTCGGCGGCGGCGCGGCGACCTCGGTCATGGCGACGTCAGTGTCGGGCGCGGGCTGCGGAGGCGCCGCAGTACGGGCGCGAGGCATGCAGATGGCGGTCTACATGATGGGAGCACGGAGTCATCGCTTGCAGAGCCGACGCGCCTGACGTAGGGGCCGCAGCCAATGATGATGCCGCGCGCGTCCTCACCACCGAGGATGAGCTTGGCCGTCGACATGATGTCCGGGCATTACCCCACGGAGTGGGGGCGTCGGCGGCGGGGTGCAAGAGGTAAGAGGGTAATGCAGTAAGAATCGACAAGCAATTGGCGGCTGACATGCATCAGAGGGACGGGGATATGGGCAGAATGGATGGGGGCGTGGAAGGCTGCGCGGTGGTTTTGCAGACGCTGCTGCAGCGGATGAGGCGGGGGAATGGCGTGCAAGTGCAAGGTCACAAGTGTGTTTGCAACTCGTGAAAGTCCCTGAACTTCACCAGAACCTGCACATATATCGTTTACACATTTCCTGCGTGTATCCCGGGCCACTCTTGCTCGTTTACTCCGCTTCGGAGGGCGCTTTTGTCAGCTCCCGGAGTTTTTCACATGAAAAATGGTTTTATCTACATTATCGTCAGGTTAAACAATTTTTCCTTGCTCGAAATCCCAATAACCAGCAACACTGCTTGACCACTCCGTCGCAGTGCAACTGACAATTTCTTTCATACTCTCGATATCGTTTCGCTCTGACTGGCTGAATTTGATCGTCTTCGCTTCCGCCTTGGCTCTACAGAATACACTCCAGCACCATTCTCAAAGCCTCTACTGTTGGATCCTTCAATTCTACGATAGATCCAATCCATTAAAGACCAATCCAAAACCTTTGAGCTACATCGCAATACGTGAAATACAAATTTCGCTTTATCTCCGTCGGGCGTGATAGTCTCGTCTCTTCGTAGAAATGTGAATTTAAAGAAGGTGTCAGGGTATTTCTGTTCCGATTTGGACCAATTATGGTATGCCACCAAAAACATTTTTGAGCAGCCTGATACTGTCGCTTTAAATATGAGCCGTCGCATTTCGTTGAGGGTGGTTCGGTGATATCAACTCCCTCAATAATACCTATAAATGATTATACAGGGAAAATAAGGATCATTAAATAGTACGGCAATATTGTAGGACCAAAATGCATCCAGATTATACCCGCGATCTAGTTGCTTCATCGTCATTTCCAAGACCGAACTCTGAAAAGCTTTCCTGGCAGCATCTTCCTTAGAAATCATTACAAACAGACGTGCAAATTCCGAGGTGGAGAACGCACGCGCAAATTCGGACACAGCTACCTTGTGAGGGGCTTGGGTTTTTTCGCAATCGATGGCTGCACTGACGTCGAGAAAGTAATATCCCATTAGGGTTTTGGCTCCAAGTTCTTCGTCGTCACCGACAATTTGTGAAACGATTCAAACCCCCAGTCCCCATGCCTTTCTGAATAAATCGCACTCAATGGACAGCCGTTAGAAAGCTCAGATCTAACGACACGTAGTAGATTAGAAACAAATGACATCTTTTTGTGTCTTATTTCACACGATGATAAAAGCACTTCCAAGTTTGATGTATCTGGCGATGGACTAGAACGGGTTTCTAGTATAAAAATAATATGCGTCCTTTAGATCAGTTCCATATTTAGGATCCACGAGGTACTCAGAAGTATCACCGATCTCCTTCAAACTTCCCAATATCTAGGTCTTATGTTCGGCCTCTTTTGTCGAATGAAAAGACTCCAAGAGAACTTATGATGTCAGGTGTGGCAATTTTGCTTTTGCCATTGTATTCGGTGATCCTTCTGACAAATGTTCACGTGTGATGGTCACGAGCTCCGAAGACGTACTCAGACTGACACCGAGGAAAAGAGGGGGGAGATTGCATTACGAGTTTACAGGTCGGCATGGGGGCGGGAGTGATGAATGAGTTTTCAGCAGAAGAAGGGTGCGCCCTCACAGGTGTGGATACAGAGGGCCGTGCAGAGAATGCGAGCAGATCGGAGAATGGAGGGGGCGCAGCTGCGGTTCGATTGATGTTTTGGAGATTGGCTCGAGCACGCACTTAATTTACTCGGGATGTGGTTGGTTAATGCGTTCGTGGGAGCGGGTAGAGCGATAAATGGGCTCGTACTGGTCGAGGGGACGACGTTTGTAGCAGGGGAGGCGAGAGGGTTGTGGAGGCCAGCAGGATGGGAGCGTGTACAGGTGCGGGGTGGGCAGGGTTAACTAACTAGGGCTTGGAGATGGGGAGAGGCACTTGGATAGGTAGCGCACGAAGTGAGCACATATATAGAATAGGAGGTTTGTGGCCACCGAATATGAAAGCATTTTGCTTACACTGAATATGGGGTTAGCAAAAAAATGAAATGGTGGTACTGCGGGTTCGCTGGCTTGCAGGAAAGCGCGCCTATGTATCGTCGGGCATAGAAATTCTTAACCATTGATGAAATTATAATCAGATTTATTAATATAATTTGTGAGACTTGAGCCTTATGATAAGTGCTGTTGAGTAATTGGACCACAACTCCAAACGTATTGAGCGGCAATAGCATGCAGTGCGATATTTGAATTTCCCGTCTCAACATTGACCGAAAAGCATGCCCCCATCCCGAGAACTATATTTCCAAGCCCACCCGTCCCACTTATCCCATATACTTCCTCCATGAGACGTCAGAGTAACCGTCCCACACACCATCCCATATTTCAACATGGTGATCCCCCAACATTTTCGCCATCTTTCGAAGCTCGAGAAGACGACCGGCCTCACCAACGCGAAACGAGCTGTCATCGACATAAAACATTCCCTTCGCAGTGCTTCCCGCGTTTTTCACATCCCGTGGTCCACCTTCCGCCTATACTACCACATTCTCCTCCCTTCGGCTATCCGTCCAGGGCATCGGAAAGCCCTCACTGGCGAGGACGAACAAAGTATTTCAGATTCCGCTATTGAGTACGCGCGGAATAGGACCCCGCTTTCGCGAGAATCTCTGAAAGATTTGATTCAACACTACTGTCCAAATCTGCCCCGCATCGTCAACAGGCCATACCATTCAAAGGTCTCCGACCAAGCGACGGACTTCTTCCGGGGGGTTTTCACCGCCACCCACACCTGGCATTGAAACGTCGTTGCATGTTGGAACACGACCGCTCCGTTGCAATGTCCGTGCCCAATCTCGCGGGCCACTCCGCTCGCTTACATCAAGTATATAGGGAATAACGTAACACGCATGGAGCCCAGATATTTCATCTCGATGAATCGGGGTTTTAGACCAGGACCGCACACCGTGCGAGGGCTAAGGCAATTGGGGAGAAGAAAGGGCGTTCTAATGCCAGGGAATTGAAGTGGTCGCAGAACGCATACCACGTTACAGTTATGCCGATTGTGTCAGCTGACGGCAGCGTGTACAATCATGTCGCAATTTTGCCTGGAAAGCGGTCGAGGTGGTGCGTGCGTCCCGACGGAACACGCCAGACCCCTGCTTGCTACCTCCCGCTCAACGCTCGCGTCGCCTACCGGGATCCCGCAGGCATGGATACCGAAAATTTTAATGCCTTTTCGGAATGGTTTGTAACAGCTACTGAGGCAGTTCATGCTCGTCATGGCAAAATTATTTGGACCCTAGATGGGTACGGTGCTCATAAGTCGTTTGAGGCTTTACAACTTATGAGGAATAACAATATTATTGTTATTGCCCTTCCTGTTCATACTGTGAATCCCAAGGTGTACATACCCACCAATTACATATGACCGTGGAGCTGCTGTGACACTTCCCCGCACCTCGCCCCGTTATCATCCACGTCAGGTTTTTTGGATTTTTTACCGTGCACCCTCCCTTTGAAAGTACGTAAGTGCCGGGTTGGCTTCGACTAGTGTAGTAGAACGCGAAACGTGGTCACGTGCTAAAAGAAGGGTCGTTCGTGGGTCGTGTACTAAGTAGCTGGGGGGAAGTGGTAGAGGCTTTCGGGAGACTGTAGAACCCGGGTGTGCTCCCGAACCACGGAAACTAGAAGCGAACGACGCGGTGCTCTCGACCCAGCGGGGCTAGCACGCGGCCAGAGAACCGTGCGCGCGAGCGGGGAGGCAACACCCGACGTGGACACGAGAGTCCTAGGGCGCGAGCGAGAAAAACGAGAGAGCGTGAACGAGAAGAAGTTACTCGAGTGTTCTGCGCAAAACCAAGAACGAGAGTCCCGTCCTTGGTCCTTGGTTGCTTGTCCTCAAACCCACCCGGCGCAAGCGCCAACGACATTATATACTGTACTAGATCGCGGTTGAGATGTAAGGGCTAGAGCTCACGAGGCCGCGTCATAGTACACACGTGTACAAGGGCGGTAGTAGGTCCACGTGTGCGCGTGTCGAAAGCGAGCAACGCTGGTGTGAATGGGCTTGGTACTGTACGTCGGGGTACTTGAGTTATCTAGATACACCTGTACACGAGTAACGCGAAAAAGGGTACAACAGTGGCACGGGTTTATACAGGTTAATACAGTGCCAGCTCGTGATAGAACGGTAGATGGCGTGATTATGAACGCGGAATTTGTGCACGACATGTTGTGGCCCTCTGTGTCACGTGTTTTTTCTCGATGTGTCAGATTTCCGGCGAAAACAATTTTTTCCTGAAATATTGTGTATGATAAAAAAATCTTGTCGCGCGACAAAAGGTCTTGATGAGTTTTTTCGTTTTGTGGTGAGGCAACGCCCTGTACGCCTTTTACATATAAGGGACGCCGGTGTTCGTGCGATAAGCGTGGCGCCACCCTCGGCATCGCGCTATTATCACGAAAAACGAGCGAGCGTGGTTCGTGAGCCAGGTCTTGTGGCACGGTGTGAATCATGGTTCGAGGCAGTCGGGCAGGCGTGAGCTCGTCGAGACGCACAACAGAGCAAGGTGAAGAAGGTCTGACGGGTGTCGAAGTCGCGGTCGTGTCAGGCGCGAAAGGGGAGGTGACGAACCTTGGGCATACCGGTCCGGCACACCTCGGTGCCGCACCGGTTGCTGGCGTCGACGCGCTTGCATCTGTGGGCGTGGTAGAAGATCGCGAGGCCGGTGTAGGAGAAGCTGAGGATCCTTGGGCTCGCGCGCTTTGTGGAAAAATCCTTTAAAACACGGAGACGAGTGTTCGAGTCGTGGAAGTTCAAGAACCTGGAGGCCTGCTTGGGACCCCCGACACGAATGGGGGTCTAATTCACGAAGACTTGTGGAATGGCAGGTCCCAGTATCCGACGAAGTCCGACTCGTTTTCGTGGGATGACTTGGTCAACACGGGGAGACGGGACGCGCAACTAATTCACTATTGCACGGGTGTCGAGGGAGCATTGTCGGGGTCGGCGCGGGCGCGTCTGCAATGGCTTCTCGTGCACAAATCCCCGGCCCTTATGCGTCTCGTTCTCGAATTCACGGTTCTTATGAGAGTGCGGGTATTTGCGACTCGTTCGCTCGTTATCCTAGTATACTTGACCAGTACGTGACACGTGAAGGTACTGCTGGGCAATATAGGAACACGTATCATCGAGGAGGGCAGAGCTAGCATCTTAATAGCTTACGTCGCGGAGTCTTATCGAGGTATGTGGTGCACGTCTAGATCAAATAAAGAAATGTCACTGGATCGTCTTGAGCGTTTTTGCTTGTTTCGTGCTCGAGGCTTTTCTTCAGTGAGTTATCTTGCGCGCGTAACACGTACTTCGGGTTCCGGGCCCCTCCTTCAGACTGCACGTTCCAGGCAGAACTAAAAGTCAGCCGAGGGACTACGGGTTATTTCCGGGGCTCGGTGTCTTCCTCGCTTGAGCGAGAGTAGTTTTTTTTTCGTGTTGCCTTTTCTTGTTGACTTCGGGGAATCCTGGTGTAGTGCAATGCGCCTGTCAGGCAGAGACCGTGGTCCGATGGTCCAGCAAAAACAACAACAGCAACAAAAAGAAGAACTGCCGATGGCACAGCGCTACGGAGTGTCCGACTCTCACTTCTCCGTTTAAACGAGCTTGCGACTCGTAGTAGCTCAGATCCCTGATAAGGGGGGGCACAGAGAAATAGCCCGGCCCGGGATCGATGTGGTAGAGACTTGCGAAGAGAACTGCTCGACGAGTGTGGAGTGGGGCGCGTACTTATGTACCCCGGTTCCACTGGGTTGTAAGGCCAATGCTCGTTGAGCTTCTTCGACACCTTGTAACGCGACAAGGCCTTCGACGCGGGCGTCGCAACGCAGCCCGACGGGATGAAATAAAAGTAACAGCGCTACGTCAACTGTGCCGCCCGATGGCTCGAAACACCGACACCGGTTCGGTCGCAACCGAGGCCGATGGCACCAACAATGGCTTGTAACGCGACGAAGCCCTTCGAGGGAGACGTCGTTGCAGCAGTCTCCGTCGGAAAATGGGTCACAGTAGCAGCGCTACGTCAACTGTGTCGCCCGATGGCAAAGACACCTACACCGGTTCGGTCGCAACTGAGGCCGATCGCACTAACACAAGATAAGGGAAAATAGGTAGAATTAGAGATAGAAAAGGGAACCCCCGAGCGCAAAGGATAAAGTAATCTACAGTTAAAGGGAATGTCTTGTAAAAGACGAACTTCAACCAAGGCGATATCAGACTCTGGCAACTCGGGTTGGTTTATTGACTTGGTCGGTCAAAGGGCTAAGATATATAGAGCCCCGCCGGGGCGATTACAGTAGCTCCCGGCTCTAGATTCTAGATCTAATTAGTAAATAAATTAAATAATCAAAATAATCGTGCGCTTCGTCGCACATGTGTGTCCCCAAAACCCGGACTACAGTATCCAATTTGTTTCCTTTTTCACTTCTTTTCACCCCCTCTTCATGTGCGTATTGCACTACATATCCCCCTTCCGAGCGCTCTTGTACGCCACTCCGCCATCGTATAATCTCCTCGCCGTTTCTCTCATAACCCTGCACCGCCGCATCCGGTATTCGGTGAAAGTGCAAGAGCAAGACGGGCCCCATGTTTCCTTCATCCCCGAGCCACTCGAGTGGTGGTACCAAACGCAAGCGCTACGGCGTGGACTTTTCTTCCACTTCCCACGACCCTCTAAGTCTTCCTTCCATCCCTCGATTGCCCCCTGATTCCCAACATGCCGGCCCTGTTGCCCACATCGATTCCGGTCCTAGCGCTCCGTCCTCGCGTCGATACCCTGCTGCGTCGGAGCTCCACGATAAGGCCATGCGCCTTAATCCTGAGCTTTTTGCTTCCGCTAAATGGTTCTCAGTGATCGGTGTGTGTGCCTTCGATGACATTGCTTACTCGTTCGCCGATGGCGCCGGTATGCTTCCAGGACAAATCCCCCTTCAAGCTATTCGGTCTTACGATTGGTTGGCTCGCATCGCCATTCCTCCCTTCATCCTGTGTCACAGTCCGCCTCGTGGTCGTGCGGTGTTATCGACTCGCTTCATGACCGCTGTGTGCGACAGGCTTGAGTTGCCATTGACGCAGGATCTCATCCCTGAGGAATTCGGTTGTGACACGTGGCAGTTTCGCACCGAGGGCGAGCGGTCTTACCTCGACAACATGCTGGCCTGGACCTCCGATAACCCTCCTCGTGAAGCTAACCGCCTTTGGTTCAACCAACGGACCGTCTCGGGTGACGCTATGATGTGGACCAACGCCATAATTCCGGCTAATTTCCGACTTATCAAGCGGGGTACCATCCCCTTCTTCCAGCACACAGTGCGCTTCGAACGCCGTATTCGGTCTGACACGGGTTATTTTGTGGCCCACCAGATGTTGGAGGCGCGCGATATCGCGAGGTCTCATTACGCGAATCGTTATCAACGTATTCCGTCGTGGTGGAGCCAATTTGAGGTCTGCCAAAGCTTCTGGGCTGAGCTCGGCCCTGTGTACACGTATTACGGAAGGTATTTACGTGGTCTTCGACACGGCCTTTGGGTAGTCTTACTCACAGAGTGGTGTACCAAAGTGGCAGTGACCCTCCTGTGGGAGACCTACGACTGCTGGAGGTTGTGGTACTTGCCTCCCCAGCTCATCAGCCTCATGCGACGCCTCGATTATTCGGTTCCCCTGGGCGGTGCTGATGCAGACACCGAACTGCGTTCTCTCCTCGATAAAATAGAGGAGGCCGATTGGGACTTGATACCGCGTCAAAATTCCTCTCGTTCCTTCGTCCGGCAACGCCCCTCCTTCTCTCCTGGTCGTGCTCATAGTGGTGCGGGGGACTACGCTTGGTTTAACCCCTGGACGGGATCGCAATGTTCTTGCGACGAGGCGCGTCTGAGTCGGCAGTATGGGAGTCAGACGCCCGTTCCGGTTGAAATGCCCGTCTTCCTTGCGGATCCCCGCGAGCGCGACCTCTGTCCCAGAGAGCTTTTGCGTTCTCGCCCTGTGTTACCGATCTCACCGACTTCACTTCCTGTCGATCCGGCCGATCCCACTCTTCCCGTGAATGCTTCGATGAGGGTGGCGAGAGCCCCTGGGTGTGAGGAGGTCAAATCCCCTTTGCGATCTCATTCACCTCCAGTGGCCAGGTGTCAACCTCTGTCCGAGACGAGAGAGGTCCCCTCGTCAGCTAGCCGGACTGACAGTCTGTCCGTGCGCGCAGCCCCAGAAAGGAAGGGAAATTCTTTGTCCCTTACCCCCTCGGCTCCTCCTGCACCGTCTTCCCCTGTGCACGTCCAAGCTCGTCCCCCTTCTCCTGCGGCTATTCCGGTTGCCGCCCCCTTGTCACCAATCGTCGACGCATTCCAATCGACCAGGGGAGGTTCGATCTCCCCGTCCTCTCCAGATGTTATCAAAAAGAACGACGGCGCCGCCAGCGTCTATCGCACATTGCTCCGTGCTCACGGAATAAACGAGGGGGCTCTTCGAGGAGCGTCCCTCGTTGACCTGCGCTTACTGGCGCAGCTTGTCGCCTCACTTCCGAAGAAAAAAATCCTTGGGTGAAATGTCCCATTGACCCATTGCCGATCGTAGCGTCCTGCCGATCTGTGTTCGGATCATTGTCCTCTGAGAGTGTCGTCTCATCGTCGACACTTCCCTCCGTTCCACCGAAAATAAAGTTCATTTCCTTCTCCTATCAACTTCCTCCTCTTGATGCATTTTTCTTCTCTTTATCCAACACGTACGTCATCCTTCTCCTCATTTTCCTTTTCCTGCTCTTTTTCTTCTCGCGAGTTCAGTAGGTCCGTTTCTCGCTTGCTTCCCTCACTGGGGGAGTACTGACTCCCCTGTAGTCTCTAAACGCGATCCGAATAGGCGGACCATCCGGGTGATGTGATCTGGTAGCGTGGGATCGAATCACAAAGACAGTTGTCTTTTCCCTGTGTGTGTTCCTCGATGTTTGAACATCGATATATCCTCATCCATGGTGGTACCGTCTGCCTTGATCTCCTTGGCGAAGTCCCCCTCGAGATTCATCTCTCCTTTTCCTGCTCGTCAGCTTTGCACGCACAGAGTTACTGTACGTCTCGGTTTCGCAGGCTTGTCTTCTCATGCATTTTTTAACGTAATGCTGACGACGTCCTCGTCGTCGCTTTGTGATATTCACCTTCCGAAACCCCTTTGTGTGGTCTGTCGTAGCTGTCGAACAGCCACATCCATTCTCCACGTGCTCCCAAAAAACCTTTCCCTCCTGGTACCCCATTTCTTTCTTTGTCGAACTGGACGGCGTTTGCTCGCGCGTCACCTTCGGCGATGGTGTGCGCGTCGGGGGGTCCTGATCCGCTTACTGTTATCTTCTGGGGCGGCTTTTCAACATCCCATTGTGGGGCCGCGTCCTCTGCGTCTACACAAAAAAATAATAATGATGGAGAAGCGAGGGGGGAACGAGGTTATGGCGTCAACTGTATTCATTTTGCGCTTATCGATTAGCACAGTTTCCTGGCCTCGAGCAGGGGGGAAGGGGTATCAAGACCTCAATCTGTCTTCCTCTCCTGCTTGTCATCTCCTCGGTCTTAGTTCGACCTCTACGCGGGCGACGCCCTTGGCATAGCAAACAGGAGTCTCCTGTGGGGGTGTCCGTCAGCGTTCGGGGTGTTCACGAACAACCATCCTCAGTCGTAATTTGGGGCATTTGGGAGAGTAAAGGGGGGGTTGGTTCTCAAGCTTCCTCCTCTTGTGATTTCCGTGGTCGCAAGATCGGCGCCTGGGGTCTGATGACAGCAAACGTGATACGAGTGCATTTCCCAGCGACGGCCGCTGCTTTCCTTAATTTTCTTTTTAAAATATTCTCACGGCGACCACGTGGCCGTTCACACGTCTGTCTCCGTGCACTTGTCTGCCGGTGGTTTTCGTTTCTAAGTCAATTGGATGACTCGTCCCTCGTTGTGTTGGCTGCACACAACGTCCTCGTGTGACTACCTCTGCCGCCGGCATGTCGTGTCGTCACTTCCAGCGTACTTCCGACCCCCTGGTCCTCTTCTGTTCCCATCTATGCTCCTATTTGATTCCTGAGATACCTCCTCTTGATTCATGCTCCCTTCGTACAACCTCCCTCACTTCCTGCCGAACCGTACTGTACGTGTGTACGCGAAATCGTCAGCCTCCGTTCCGCGTAGCAAAAATTGCAACTTCCCGAAACGCGTTCCCACGTCCCTGATATCCACCTCTGGCCTATGCCAATTTTTCCTCCTCTTTTTCTTGCATCCTACCCTCACTCGGGGCTCAGCGTATCCCCTCATTTGCCTCTAACTCCCCCTTCGGTCGCCGAATGTGGGACGCTTGACACAAGTGACCTACGGATCGCATACTGTAGTCAGTCGCGCCGTCGATCGTCCGCGGACGATCGACGATCAAGGCCGGGGTCCCAGGTTGCCCCGGTGTAATCGACGTCGCTTAGCTTGCGAGTTCCCCTAGCTCTTCTCTTCCTGGCTCGAGGAATTAAATTGGGAACGTCATTACCCCAACAACTGCACGTTGTCGTCACTCGACGCCGTCAATCGGGTTGACAGCTCGTCGTGTCCGCCTTTCCTTTTCTTTTTCTGAAGTGTACGTTCTTCAGTTCCTCCTCTTTTCCAACTCGTCTGCCCTTCCGTCCACGTTAGGGACAACTGTCCCTGTCGCAAAAGGGTTCGTGGGGCGACTTCCTCGATGGCTTTCGTATGCCGGTTTCCTCAATCGTGCACGATTTCTCTCTCCTTTCTCAGCGGTTCAGTGTGATGATCCGCGTCAAAACTTTGACACTCAGTCGACTCTCGATCGTGACGAGTCCCCTGTCTTCCATCAGCATTCCCTTTTCTCTTGGGGTTGCGTCGCAGGCCCTCTCGGCCTTCGGCGTGCATCATCCTCATCCGCCTCTCCTATTTGCATGCCTTTCGAAAATGGGCTACAGTACAGTCAGGCTATCACGAGCATTGACGTACATGAATGTGTATATAATTAATTTTTTTGTCGTTGCTCGTCGATGATCGACCTTGTTGATCTTCCCTCGCGCTTGTTCATCGCACGGGCCCGTCATCGCGACAACCAGCTGGTCCCTCCGTAAAAGGGGTTGCTTCGGGATCGCCTAACTCGGGGTGCCACACGCGCGTAGGTGCGTGGGTCGCTCTTCTCCTCCACTTGTCGTCGCGTTTCTCAAAGCCACCGAGGGCTCGCCCTGCTGCCGGCCTTGCGATTTGGGCGGCTTCGCCTTTCCATTCTCTTCTCATGCTCGTGTCTTCCGAGCACACTCAACGAGGATCTCTGCAACACAAAAAAACAAATAAACAAAGGAGACAAAACAAAAAAACAACAACAAAAGAGAGATAAAATAGAAACAATTAGTGGGGGGGAGGATACCGTCATGAGCCCATAAGTAACGTGTCCGTCGCGGAGGGCTGATCGACTATCTCGTTCCCCTCATTTCTCCGCTTTCGTCCTTGTCCTGCTTCGGTGTCGCGCTCGTCCTGGTCAGCATGACATTGTGTCATCACCCTCGTTAGCGCGGCACGTCGAGAAGGCAGAGGGCGTCCTCAGTATAATTTCGCGTTGTTTCGCGTGCCCTCGATCCTTTCCCAGGCGGTGTTATAAACTAGTTGATCCTCCTGCTCGGCGAGCGTCCGTCTCACTGTTTCTTGAGCCTCATCAGCACCTCGGAAGCAAATGTTTGCCAAAGCCGTCGGCGGGTGCGGCTGTCACATTCTACACTGAATGTAGGAAGACAACCGTGGGGCGGCCTTGGGCACTTGTATCGTTGTTGTTGGCACCCCTCGCGTGCCCTTCGCTTACCCAGTAATTTTCCTAATCTTGCTTATAATTGCAAGGGACGGCCACGGCTCCTTCTGACTCATTTTTCCAGATTGGTATCTCCTCGTGGACACTTCCCATTCTTCCGATCAAATTACACTTCGTGCATTCGATTCGTACGTCCGAACGTTAGCTCATGTCCCCTTTGCAGTAATGCGGATGCATACTGTACTCCATCATCCGGACTGACGATATCACTTTCCTATTTCTAGAAACCGTCCCTCACGTCCGTCCCTTAACGTACGGGTTTACGCGGGTCGCCTGCTTCTTTCCTCCTCTCATACTCTACTCACAGACCTCGCGTCTGGCCTCTTCTTGACAGTCATTATCCAGGCAGCGCGCGCGCGATTTGCGCGGGTAAGGACAGCCGCTTCCTTCGCAAGTAATTGACTGTTGCGCTGCGGGGTAACTGCTCAATGGGCTCCCACGTCGCGTCCTCGGTGGTATACCCGTACCATCTCACTTTGAGAATTAATTTCTCCTCGTCGTAGCCGTGGTCCACGATCTTGTCGATCACATACTCCTGACTCTCGGCTCCTTCTTCCTGCGTGTCCAACTGTCCGTCCCCCTTCCGAAGACCCCACGACTCATCCTCATCCTGTTCTTCCGAACTTCCCATCTCTTGTAGATCGGGCCGGGTGCCCGCAGCTTCGTCATTTATCACAGGTCCGTCATCCGTCCTATCCTTCGCTTGCGCGGCGGGTTCTTCTCGTTCCCCTTCTCGATTGAGGAACTGTAGCGCTTGTCGTGGCCCGATTATCGGCGTGTAGTCCATGGGACTAGGGGCTAATTCGACTCTATCTCGCGACACGCGCTCTTCTTGGTCGCCTATAACAATGACGACCGTATTCTCAGTTGACCCCTTCACTTGATATGGACCCGTAGCCACTTGTGCCAACTTATGTTTCGGCTCGGTGGCCGTGCCTTGCTCTTTCCGAAGTAATACGTATGATCCTGAAGGGATGTCATACTTCGACTTGCGGAGCCTTGCGTCGAAATTTCTCTTGTAGTGCGCTTGTTCTTTCCGCAAGCTCTTACCAGCGCCTTTCATCAGGCTTTCCAACCACGACTGCCATTTCAGGTAGTACGCTCGATTCGAGCTAAATCCTTCCAAACTTGGCTGTGCTTGTAACGCAATGCTTCTCGGCGCCCGAGCTAACACCAGCTCGAAGGGCGCAATGTTCGTAGTTCGATAAACTTGCGTGTTGTATGCGAACGTCACGGCGTCGGTAAATAGGTCCCCGTCCTTGGGATGCTCTCCAACATATTTTCGCAACGCGGAAGTCAGCGTGCGGTTAAACCTCTCAACTTTGCGGTTGGCTTGCGGGTGGTACGTAGTCGTGAACACGTTGCGTATGCCGAGAATTCAGCAGACATTCTGAAAGAACCGCGCCGTGATCTGTGTTCCATTGGCGGACAGGAGCTTGACCGGCGGTCCGTACACGAATACCCAATGGTGAACGAAGGCTTGTGCGATGTGCGTAGCTGATATCTTCTTCAACGGTACGGTTCGTACCAATTTCGAGTATCGATCGCTGATCACGAGAATGTACCGATTTCCTCGTTTAGTTGTAATTAGCTCGCCGAGGATGTCGATGGCGACAAACTCCAGCGGAGCTTTGGGCGTGAACAGCTTCATTTCCTTCGTGTTTCTTCTTAACTTCACCCTTTCCCGCGCACATGCGGCGCAATTCTTCGCGACTGCGTAGCAGTCTAGGGCCATCGTAGGCCAGTAAAAATATCTTG
This sequence comes from Chondrus crispus, assembly GCF_000350225.1. Lineage (NCBI taxonomy): Eukaryota > Rhodophyta > Florideophyceae > Gigartinales > Gigartinaceae > Chondrus > Chondrus crispus. Next base: position 99,399 of record NW_005179363.1, on the reverse strand, counting down.
TCAATGTCTTGTAAAGTTTCCTGCCTCCCGGGTGGCCTGCCAATTTTGCGTAGTGGCTCAACCCTAGGACGCGGTCCCTTAACAATTGTGGTATCACCACTTGTACAAACTCCGCCGCAGTACGGCATAGAGTTCCTTCGAGTTCCGCGGTCTCCATGCTGAACGTTCTCACCTTTCCGGCTTCCATTTCTTCCTTTATGCGGTTGCAGAAGGGGTCGACGGCTTGCTCGCGAATGAGCTCCTCCGGAGTGACAGCTTGGAATTGATCGAGGCGATCAGGGGCGGCCCCCCCTCAAGAGCGAGGATGTCGTCTAACGCGTCAAACTGTCCTCGTCCTCCACTGTGCCCTCGGCCGGTTCGACCATAAAGCATGGGATTTCGTCGTCGATTTCGTCGACGGTTTCTCCTGCGGTCCGTAATCTTGACAGGACGTCAGCTTGGCTGTTCGCCTTGCCCTTCTTGTACTTGATTTCGAAATCAAATTCGGAGAGGCGGAGCCTCCATCTGATTAATCTTCCGCTGGGGTCGGTTACGTTCATCAACCACCTCAATGAGGCATGGTCGGTATGCACAATGAAGTGCTCGCCATATAGATATGATTTTGAAGTCTTTACGGCCCAAATTACCTCTAGACATTCTTTTTCTGATACAGAATAGTTTCTCTCGGCTGCGGCTAACGTTCTTGAAAAGAACCCGATGGGTTTACGTTGCGCATCCGGATGCGTTTGAAATAATGCAGTGCCTATTTGATAGTCGCTTGCATCGGTATCTACCGAATAGGGTAGGTCCTTCTTCGGCAGCGCCAACGCCGGCGGTGCCAAGTTGGCGTCCTTGAGTGTAGTGCAATGTGCCTGTCAGGCCGGAACCAGGGTCCAACGGTCCAGCGACAACACAACCAACAAACAACAACCAACAAAAGTTGCCGACGGCACAGCCCTACGGAGTGTCCGATTCTCCCTTTCCCTTTAAGTGGGTTTGCGGCCCACAGTAGCTCAAGTCCCTGACAGGGGGGGAAAAAGGAAGAGGCCCGCCCCGGGACGGATGGTGGTAGAGTCTTGTACAGGTAGTTGCTCGGCGAGTTCGGGGCGGTAATTAGGAAGCCGGGCCCGATGGGTCGTAAATCCAATGCCCGCGAAGCGCCTGTTACACCTTATACCCTTGATAAGGTCTTCGACGGGGGCGTCGCAACGCAGCCCGTCGAGAATTAGCAAACACGTAGCAGCGCTACACCTCCGTACTGCCCGATGGCAAAGTACCGACACCGGAACGGTCGCAACCTGTATCCGATGGAACCAACACTGTCCTTTATACACAACAGGACCTTCGAGGGAAACGTCGTTGCAACAGCCTCCGTCGGTGGTCGTAAACAAGTAGCAGAACTACACCCACGTGTCGCCCGATGGCAAAGACACCTACACCGGTCCGGTCGCAACCAAAGCCGATGGCACCAACAACAAACAAAAGAACCAACACAAGAGCCCGATGACTCAAGTCTACACAATGCGGATCGCAATCAGGCACTGTGGAACCAACACAAGATAAGGGAATAGATATAGAGATAGAAATAGAAAAGGATAGGTGAAATAAAGGAAAAGGAAAGGGAACCCCCGAGCGCAAAGGATAACGTAATCTGGATGCATGCTCGAGCGGCCGCCAGTGTGCTGGAAAGGCGATATTCAACTCTGGCAACTCGGGTTACCTTTACTGACTTGGTGGTCAGAGGGCTAAGGTATATATCGCCCCGCCGGAGCCACTACAGTAGCTCGCGGCGCTAGATCCTAAATCTAATCTCATGTCAGCAAAATTAATGCTAACTAATTAACTAAATAAAATAAAATAATTAAAAATTAAAACTGTGCAATTATTCACACGTGTGTCCCCCAACCAGGACTATTTGTTATATCCAAAATATTTCCCTTTCTTTTCACCCCCCTTTTCAGGTGCGTATTGCACTGCACTACATTGAGCTTATGAAAAGCTTTTTCGCACGGTTCGTCGAATCCTTCCAACTGGACCGGTTGTCCCTTCTTCAATAGTGGATTGAGCGGATGCGCGATTTTCGCGTAATGTGGGACAAACCGACGGTACATATTACAAAGTCCCAAGAAGCTTCTGAGCTGGGTCTGCGTTTGAGGGTACCTCACTTGTTCCAACGCCGCGATGCGAGCGGCATCAACCTCCAATGTACCTGGCCGAACGACATGGCCCAGGTACTTGATCTTTTCGACGAAAAATTCGCACTTGCGAAGCTTGAGCTTCAGACTTGCCTTCTCCAATACAGAAAGTATTGCATCCACGTGCACGATGTGCTCCTACCACGACTTGCTAAAAATTATTATGTCATCCAGATACACCAAACAGCATTTCCAACGGAACGGAGAGAGCAGGATATCCATTGCTCTCTGGAACGTCGCTGGCGCGTTGGTTAGCCCGAAGGGAATTCTTGAGAAGCGATACAGACCTGAGTGACACGAAAATGCGGTCTTGTCGCGGTCGCACTCACGGATAGGCATCTGCCAATATCCCGAGATCGCGTCCAACGCGGAGAAAACCTTGGTGTCACCAAGCGAGTCCAGGCACTCATCCATGCGCGGTAAAGGGTACGTGTCCTTTACCGTTACCGCGTTTAACCTGCGGTAGTCTACGCAAAAGCGCATCGATCCGTCCGGCTTGGGCACTAATAAAACGGGCGAGGCCCATTCTGACTGCGCCGATTCGATGACTCCTGCCTCTAACATCTTCTGTACTTCTGCGTCCTCAACCTCCCGAGCCCTTAGACCGGCTCGGTAGGGAGCTTGTGCGATGGGCCTGGTCTCCGGGACTAGCTCGATTCGGTGGACCGTGGTATTAATTTCACCAAGGGTCCCATCCCACATCTTAGAGTATTTCTTCAACATTTGTCGGAACCGCTCGCGCAGCCGTTCCGGCACGTGGCTCAGGTCGAGCTCCTCCACGTCCGGCGGTGCGGGCTCAATCCGCTGCTCCGGCTTCGACGATGCCGTCGCAGAGAGCCCACTCGACCGTTCTTCTGGCTGGTCCTCGCGCGCTTGATCCGACGGGTCGCATCTTGTCTCGCCCCTAGGCGTCTTGGTAGAATTAGGAAAAATTTCCTTCTTCCTTTCTTGAATTCCGAGAACTTCACCAATGGTGGTTTTGCTCTCGAGCGCGGCCCTCGGGTGCGGTAATAATTCCGCCACCACTTGGCCTTTCTGCACCCTGACAGGGTACGTCCTAAAATTCGCAACGAGTGAACGAAATGGCCTGTCAGGCTCAACCTGAACGACACCATTCGTGCGCGTCAACCCGTGCCTTTCGTACAACGACGAGTACGGCTGAACCGCAACCAAGCCCGCAACCAAGCCCGCCCTCTTCGAGGTGCATTCCACAACGCGTTGCGTCCCTGGCCCGATAGTCGTGGCTCTTGCCACTTTTACCTTAGGGGAAATTCGCTCCCCCTTTCCATCATTCTCGTCCTCTCCCGGGACGAGATTCTTCTTCCCCTTTCTCGTCGAGAACCGCCTAACTATCGGAACCTCCGAGAAATCCGCCAACTCCACCGTTTTCTTCCTTGGATAAATTGCTTCTACAAACCGGTCACAGTAGTCCGCGCCTAGAATTAGCGCGACGGCTAGTTTTTCGCATACAATAAACTCGGCTGCGGCCACGAATATTCCAAGCCTCACAGACATTATAATTGTGCCGAGAGTCCGGAGTGGCCTATTGTTCGCGTCGCCAATGTCTTGGGTCGGTCCGTAGGACACCAACATTTCCATTCCTGCCGGAAGTTCCGACCTTCGAACCCAATTCGGTCCGGCACCTGTGTCCAACACGGACAACACTCGACTCATCAATCCGACCGTTGGTCCAATATCCGCGTAAACTTTGTAGTTTTTTCGCGCGAGGACCAAGATATTTTCAGGACATTCTTTCGGTTAACCCTGTACCAGGGCCTACGAATTTGATCCATCGGACGATCCTTGTCTCGACTTAGAATTTTCTTGACAACAGTCGGCTCCTTCGGCCTATCCACTATTCCAACTACCTCCTCGTCGAGGTCTTCCCTTCTTGCTAGAGACGGGGAACGGGACTGAGTCCCGGACGCAGTACGTTGAACCTGCGCCTCTCGTGACTCATGCCAGATTCCCCTCTCTAGTTTTCCTGCCGCTGCGGGATCCTTCTCCCGTCCGACGACGCGGGCCCCGCGGCGGGCCCTCTGAAGGGTTGGTTCGACCTCGGCGTTGAAGCACTCGGCGTGCTCGCCGTCTGCGAATCGAACCAATTCTTGACCTTCAGATAACTCGTCGATGGTATCCCTAACCTGTCCATCGAAGACAACGCCTCATAATTTCCCAAAACTCGGTGCAGTTCCCGGAGGGAAAGAATGCACGTTGGCGCGGCGTGCCCCTTTCGTAACAATGATAGCACACCAGTCCGTGTGTCTTGACAGGATATTGCGGCCTAGGTCCTCCACGGGCCGGCGGCCTTCCTTGACGTTGCGGCCCTCCTATCCAGCCTGGCCTTCGAAACGTCGTACCCTTGTCTTCCATCGGAATGCGCGGCGCCGGCGTGTGGCCGCGCCCCCGAAACGTCATCACGGGGTCCGTGGGCTCTGAAAACGACTCCGTCGTGTATGTGGGCGTCGGTAGAGTTGACGACCCGCTCGCCCCGTAGTCCTCGTGTCCGTAGCCCTCCGATTGCTCAATAAAATTGCCTTCGGCTACCAATGCTCCTTCATAATGATTTTCGCTGCTTCCGTGCGCACCGCGTTCATCTGACGCGGAGATTGACTCGGTTAAGTGGACGGCGGCGTGACCTTTACGACCGGGATAAGAAGCCCTCGGCTTCTTCCCGGCCCTGAACGTCGACGGCGTCTGAATTCTGACCTTCTTGGTCTTCTTGTCCTTGGCGCGGCTCGCCGAGCCATGCGCCTTTGCGTAGTTTACCAATCTCAAAAATGAGACATCTCGGTTATCTTGTCGATACTGCGAGACCATGGGCTTAATACTGGCATCTAGCCCGTCGATGAACATGGTCATCTGCTCCTCCATAGGATAAACATTCTCACAGCGGTTACTCGCGTCTGTTAGGCGAATGTAAAATTCCATCTCGTCTTCAGACGGTCTTTGCTGAACTTCTCGCAATGCGAGCACGGCTTGACGGATCGCCTCGTCGGTTGCGAAACTCCTCAACAACCACTGTACGGCCTCTGGCCAAACGGACACCTTTCCGTGATGGGCCCCGGCCGTCTGAGACACCGAAGTGTACTGTCTCAAGGCGATGCCGCTTAGAAATTCGGGCCACAAGCGGATCGCTTGCCCCTCGTTCATTTCTTGAGTATCAAACTCTTGAACTAACTTTGCCAAAAAATCCAACAAAAGGAACCCGTCCTCACCTGTGAACGTGTTGTCCTTCTTCACCTTAGGCGGAACATCTTTCCTGATTTTTCGCACGGCGGTCCGCCGGGAACTTGACAAATGTGTCTGCCGGTTCCGCAAGCGGTACGTTCGGTACGAAAGTAATTTCTTGAAGAGGTAGTTGGTCGGATTCAGCTCCTCCAACTCCTCCCATCGCGGCCCGCGTCGCGTTGCGACGTCCTCTGGCTCAGCGTCCTTGTCTCTCCGCGAGGCGGACGAAGTGATCCCGCCCCGTCTGGAGGTAATTTTCTTGCCCTGCAAAATTCCTTTTCCTTCCTCTGAACGATGTTCGGAATTGCTGGCATGGTTCGACGAACCGTTGTCACCATCTTCGGAAAGGCCATTCGACTCGGTCATTGAGTCTTGGTCCTTCGGCTCGTCACTACAGTGACTCTTGCTCCTGCGTCGCAGATTCTTCTTTGAACTCTTCGACTTGGAACTCCGCTGCACAGCGGCCTTGTCCTTCTTCGATCGACGGTCGCCTTCTCGACCCGTTGGGAGCGGCTCTTGCCCGGCGGCCTGTTCAAGGTCCTTGAGACGATGAGCGGCGCGGTCAAACCTGTCGTCGATACTGGCTCTAAATTTCCCCAAGGACTCCAAAGCTTGATTCGCGTCGCGCCTTGCGTCCTTGAATGAATTTTCAACGAAGCTAGGACCTCCGGCTCCGCACCGTTGGTCGCATCACCTCGCTCCTTCTCGACGAGATCCACTCGAGCCGACAGCTCTCCTAAAACGGTGTGGAACTCGGATGCTTGCAACTCCGGTTGCTTACGGACAATGGCTAATTCAGCCTCGAGATTTTTCGTCATCTCTTGGCGAATCTCCTCCCCCATCTTCTCGAACCTGTAGGATAGTTTATCCTTGTCGGCTTCAATCCCCGTCGGTGATTCTTGACCTTCGGGATCCGTGGCCGTATTGGCTTGGCTTCGGGTGCGAGGACCTCGCGGGATCCTCGACGCCCTTGCCGATCCGATTCTGCTCGCCCCGGGACCGACGTCCCCGGGGGCGCTTGTCGACATGGTTCGTTTCCAAAAACGAACCAAACTTAACACAACGAAAAAAAGAAAACGCTACAACATCTAAATAAACTTACGTCGCAGCGACAACTCCTGTAGTCCGTTTCAGCTTACGCAGTTTCTAGGTCGGGTCTCCTGTACGCAATTCTAGGTCGGGAGACCACTTATGTAGTGCAATGCGCCTGTCAGGCAGAGACCGCGGTCCGATGGTCCAGCAAAAACAACAACAGCAACAAAAAGAAGAACTGCCGATGGCACAGCGCTACGGAGTGTCCGACTCTCCCTTCTCCGTGTAAACGAGCTTCCGACTCGTAGTAGCTCAGATCCCTGATAAGGGGGGGCACAGAGAAATAGCCCGGCCCGGGATCGATGTGGTAGAGACTTGCGAAGAGAACTGCTCGACGAGTGTGGGGTGGGGCGCGTACTTATGTACCCCGGTTCCACTGGGTTGTAAGGCCAATGCTCGTTGAGCTTCTGCGAAACCTTGTAACGCGACAAGGCCTTCGACGGGGGCGTCGCAACGCAGCCCGACGGGATGAAATAAAAGTAACAGCGCTACGTCAACTGTGCCGCCCGATGGCTCGAAACACCTACACTGGTTCGGTCGCAACCGAGGCCGATGGCACCAACACTGGCTTTTAACGCGACGAAGCCCTTCGAGGGAGACGTCGTTGCAACAGTCTCCGTCGGAAAATAGGTCACAGTAACAGCGCTACGTCAATTGTGTCGCCCGATGGCAAAGACACCTACACCGGTTCGGTCGCAACTCAGGCCGATGGCACCAACACAAGATAAGGGAAAAATAGGTAGAATTAGAGATAGAAAAGGATAGGGAAATAAAGGAAAAGAAAAGGGAACCCCCGAGCGCAAAGGATAAAGCAATCTGTAGTTAAAGGGAATGTCTTGTAAAAGACGAACTTCAACCAAGGCGATATCAGACTCTGGCAACTCGGGTTGGTTTATTGACTTGGTCGGTCAAAGGGCTAAGATATATAGAGCCCCGCCGGGGCGAGTACAGTAGCTCCCGGCTCTAGATTCTAGATCTAATTAGTAAATAAATTAAATAATTAAAATAATCGTGCGCTTCGTCGCACACGTGTGTCCCCAAAACCCGGACTACAGTATCCAATTTGTTTCCTTTTTCACTTCTTTTCACCCCCCTCGTCAGGTGCGTATTGCACTACACCTGGATAGCTTGATTTTCTTGGGGAATTGCCTTGGGTATCGGCAGCGTACACATAGGTATGTCGCGATGGCTTCCTCCAGGATATCACTTCGGGGCTGCCACGTGGGTTCACGGTACCCGTACCACTTGATTCGAAACTCGACTGCTCCCGAAGACAGGACTCGGTGGTCTAGAATTTCCTCCATCACTTTCTTCGGGCCTTCGAGATTCTTTTCTTGAAGATCTTTTCCGTTGCGGCGAGATGGTCTGGCGGTTGTGCGTCATCTGGCGGAGGCGCGTATGTGAAGCGACTCGCAGAGACTCTCTAGATATTTCCATCACGCTCGGACCAAGAGAAACCTGCAACCGCGCTTGGATTTCGTGAGTGGTCCTAGAATGTCAATGCATAGGTTCGTGAGTGGCATGGTGGCGGGGAATAGTTTCAAGGGATTCATCGCTCTTCGAAGCTTGAGTCTATTTTTCGCCCACGTTGAACAATTTCTGACGGTGGCGTAGATATCCGCTGCCATGTGACGCCAGTAGTAGGTCTTTCTCACGTAATTATACATTCTTGTTTGTCCACGATGCCCGGCGAGCTTCGAGTAATGTTCAAGTTTAAGAACACGGGGCTTCAAGTTGGCAGGAAGCACGATTTGTTCGACGTCGGAAAGTCGGGGATGTGCCCGCCGTAGCAGGCCATCGTCCCCTTCACGAAGGAGGGAATCGTGTTTTCGAGACTGACGTGAGAGCACGGTTTAACAAATCTCGTCTGCGCGTTGTGCTTCCAAAAGCTCAGGAATCGTGATTGGCATAGGCACGTCCGCGACTACGATTGCAGTGTCGATTGCTTCATCTGCAATAATGGGGTGGAAGAAATCGATGGCTTCATCGAATGTGTCATCGAGGATCTCGTCATGGGCATCGGAAGGATTTGCTGATGCTACGTCTCGGTGGTTCGTAGTCGCGCGTGTTCTCGAGCTTCGTCCACGGGTCGCGACGAGTACGGGATCGAGATGGTCCCCGAATGTAGGGATGTCATCTTCCACGGGTTTCGTGTCGCGTGTAGGACTGACTAATCTTGAAAGGGCATCTGGTACCTGATGAACACGTCCCGGGCGGTACACGATCTTGAAGTCGAACTCGGAAAGGCGCAAACGCCATCACATTAGTCTACTGGATGGTTCTGTAAGAATCAGCAACCACCGTAGCGCATCGTGGTCCGTGCGAACCGTGAATTTCGTGCCTTCTAGATATGGCCTTAGCGTCGTAATGGCCCAGACTACCGAGAAGCATTCACGTTCCGTCGCACTATAATTTTCTCAGCGCTGTTTAAGGTCTTAGACCAGTATCCCACGGGACTCCATGCACTCTCGTCTTCATGGTCCTGTTGATGCAGGAGGGCTGCCCCGAGTTGATAGGCAGACGTGTCCGTGTCGATCTTGTACGGGCGGTCACGTTGCGGGAGCACCAGCACGGGCGGCCAGATAAGACGTGAAGACGTGACTTGAGGGCTTCGAAAGCTGAGATGGCATCCTCCTCTGGTGCGTACCGGTTCGGATTAGCATCTTTCTTGAGCATCGAGTTTAGAGGCTTCGCGATTCCCGACAAATTCTTGATAAAACGACGGTACACATTCGCGGCTCCAAGGAATGATCTCATCTGGGTGGCAGTCCTCGGAAAGATTGCATCCGCGAACGCAGCCGTGTTTTCTTTAGCATCAGAAAGCTTTCCAGGCGTGATAACGTGTCCTAAGTAATTAACCTTTGGCTGGAAGAGCGAGCATTTGTCGAGCTTGAGCGAAACGCCCGCGTTCCTTAATAGTGCGGGTACTTGATCCACGTGCTGCATGTGGGACGATGTATCACGAGAAATCACGATCACGTCATCTAGATATATGAGGCAAGTATGCCATCTTACGCCTGAAAGTATTATATCAAGAGCTCGTTGGAAGGTCGCCGGTGCGTTCCGAAGACCAAACGGCATCATCGTGTGGCGAAATGAACCCATGTGGGTTGTGAACGTGGTCATGTCGCGGTCTTCGGGTGCCACGGGAATGTGCCAATATCCCGAGTTGCAGTGGAGAGTCGTGAAAATAGTAGCATCCCCGAGAGAATCTAGACAGTCGTTCATTTGTGGAAGTGGGTACGCGTCCGCCACGGTTTTCGTGTTTAAGCGTCTGTAATCAATACAGAACCGCATCGAACCATCTTTGTTGGGAACGAGAACCACGGGACTTGCCCATTCGCTGCTAGCCGGCTCTATTACGCCTGAATCGAGCATCTTCGCGATCTCGTAACTCGTGATATCTCGTGTCTCGTGTCCTTGTCGATAAGGGGCTTGTCTTATCGGCTTCGAATCGGGGTAGAGCTCTATTCGGTGTTCCGTCGCGGTAATTTTGCCTAGATATCCAGGTTTCCACATAGTTTCGTGCTTGGTGAGCATCTCGAGGATTTAGTGCTGCGTTGACTTGTCGTTTATGTGAGATAAGTCAATTCGGGAACACCACGTGCTTTCGAGATTCGGACGTTTGTGTTCGTCCCGTATCGAGACTCTAGACTTACTGTCTTCGGACTCCCTTGTCTTGAAGGGAAGATTTAGAACTCGTTCGAAATCTTGAGAAGCCTTTTCTTCGAGTGAGTATATCCCGAGTGGATTTCGTGTGGCACAAGCGATGACCATTCCCTTCGGGAGGGCACGTGGAAACTTGGAGAAATTTGTGATTACGAGATCAAAACGTCGGTTACGGTTGGCTTCCACGATTCCGTTGGCGGTTTGAACGTGGTACGTCGCCTGCACGGAGTGCTTGGGCTCCACGAAGACAAGACCCGAGGCCTCCTTGACGACAGGGACAGCGACTTGAGACCTTGCCGGAATTTTCGTGTACTTCGCTAAGCGAATCGTGTGGGGCTTGTGAAGGTTTTGCGAGGCTTGAGGTGGCATTCTTGGGGTTCGAGGGTATGCTTGTAGACGATTTGGGTCTTCACGAGGTTCGTTGTCGTCCAGGTCTGCGAACGTTTTCTCACGAGTATGCGTTGAGAGGATAGGTAGCTTAGCTCGGGTAAATTGCACGTACTGGTCGATACATCGAATAGAGATTACGTGTTTGGTCATGAAACACGTGGCAATAATCACGGGAACTGCGAGTGTGTCGGCGACAAGAAACATGAATTGATATACGGCGGAACCTAAACGAACGCGAAGCATGGCCTTTCCGAGTAAGGCAATAGGCTTCCCATTCGCGTCGCCGAGGGGCGGGATATACGCGTCTTCGATCACGAACTCTTCCCATCCCATGGGGAGAGTGGAGCGCCTTATCACGTTATGTCCAGACCCCGTGTCCAACGCGATATGGCAAGGCCTCACGGCACGCGTGGTGAGACACGGGGAGCCAGCAATGATGAAATGGGACGAGGTCAGGAGGCACGCGTTTCCTTCTCCGTCTCGGGCGGGCTCCGCGTGAAGCAGATGTTCCTTGGCAACCACGAATTAGGGAGTGCTTTCTGACGAGACAAGTTTTTCAGAGTGTTTCTTGGGCCGTGACCGCCGTGTACGTGACTTTCTTCCTTTTCCATGTGCTCTTGGTCCTTCCTTGGGACATGCAATATAACTCCGCGATATGGAGAGGGTTGATCTAGGAGTAGAGCCTATCGTGTGACTAGTTTCAGGAACGACACGAGGACATCGAAGATACTGTTCGTCCGAGTTCTTTGTGGACGTGTGACCTTGTTTACGCGAAAAGATTCTAACGGACCCACATGGTTTCGAGTTCGCGAGAGCCGGGTGACTTGATTTTTAGTGACCGGAGACATCGCGGGACAGGAAGTGGGGCCACGTCACTCCTGACCCTGCAAGTTTTCCGGGGTCAGGTCTTCACTTGACGTGGAGCCCGCGTTTTCTTGATCTCGCCAAGGCGCTGTGTGCTCATCGCGAATGTGCGTCGTGACTTAGACTCCACCCGGCCTTTCAAACATGACGCCGCGGTTTCGGTTATCGTGATCCTTGCGTCCAGGGTGGCCACGGGTTTCGCGAAAATCATGTCGAGGAGCACCGTGATCTGGACCTTGGTTCCTGTACTTTTACGAGCCTCGGGTGTCTGGGCGTGTCATTGGAGTATCGAACCGTTGGCGAAGCCATTCTGGGGCCGTCGGGTTATCCTTGCACTTGTACATGAAGTAGCAATACGCCTAGTAGATGCGCTGTTCGGGTGTTAGCGTCGGGCACGTGAACGTGGAATGCCCGCATTCTTGCAAGTCCAGCAGTTTAAGCCCCAGTAGTCCGTGGGGATCACGCTGAGAGCGTCGCGAGCTTGCTCTTCACTCAACTTCGGCACCGCGATCGTATTCTTGTGTACGAGCTCACGAAGATTATCGATAGATTGGGCTTGAGAGTTCTCCATAGACGGGCTCACGGGTGCGGTAGAATTTCGGCGTTCGTGAGAATCGCCCGCAAATAAGAGGGCTTCGAGATTAGTGGCTACTTGTAACGCGGACTCGGGATCTTGGGACGGCATATCTGCTCAGTAGTTCATCGGGTCGTGTCTCACGTGCCCTGGAGTGGGATCTCGGACAAATGAAGACGTGGGAACATGACGACCGGTGATGTCCTCGGGTTCTGGAATCGTCATAACGTGACCGCGGGACTTGAGTTTAACCGTGCTTGAATTAATTTGTGTGGGACGAGCTCGAAACGTGTTACCCTCGGTATGCGCAACGCGGCGCGCAACAGTTATATCGCCTTGTTCATTCACGGGTAGCTGCCTTACTGCCTCGGTCACAGCATCACGAGTCGAAGGGAGCAGTCCACGAATGTAGTAATTCACGAGTTCGCGGTCGTCGAATACATGGCAAAAATCTCGTGCAGCGCCAATTAAACGATAGGCAAACTTGCTCTCGTCTTCTTCAGGCTTCTGTCTCGCGTCAGTGACCTTCTCGAAAGCGCGTTGTAGCACGTCATCGGGCAAATAACGCTTGATTTGAGTGGGTACCACGAACGGCCACGAACCAGCTAGAGCTGAATTCGAGGAGCGAACTCCGGGAGAGACTTGATTCGTGTACATATCTTTTGCGGAACCCATGAGGTAATACGAAATTGTGAGGGAGGCTAGGCCTTCGGGAACGTGTAGGTCGTCTTCGAAGCCGTCAAGAATCGAAGCGAGGAACTGCAAGAGCTTGATAGGGTTCGTGCCGTCGAATGGCTGGAATGACGGGAATAGCGCTGCGTTTTACGCGGTAGACACTCTCGCTCTCGGTTACGGGAAGAGGAGTTCGTGTATCTCGTAACCGGTAATGCCTGTAGGACACCACAATTGTGAATCGGTCGAGTAGGGTCCGTTGTGGGGCGATCCCAGGACAGTACGGGCCTTCGAGAGTCTTGCCCATGTCTTGCGACGGACCCACGTGGTCGGGCATCAAGGGCATTGGAGCGTCACAAGTAGTCACCAGTGACAGTGCAGGCGCCCGTCGCGGGTGTAGTTTCGCAGTCATGGCATCTTGATGGGCTCCTATCGAGTGTTCTTGATTCGTTGGGCCGCCGACTCCGCAGAAAAACTCCTCTAGAGTGCGCGAGACCGGAGGTTCATTGGCACCACGGCCAGCTTGAGCTTGAGACTGTCGATCTTGTTCCTGTACACGATTCGGGGAATTATGATTAGGAGACGGGGGGACGGGTTCTTCTCGAACATGCATTCTCGAGGACTCGAGAATTCGCAGGCGGTTACGAATAATCGTGTTTTCGGACATGATGGCCGCCAGTAAGGTCCTGATTTCTCGGACTTCGTTGGCATTCGTTGTAACTTGAAGATGTAGATCTTGAGAATTTTCACGTAGAGCCTCGAGGCTTTCACGTACCTCGCGTAGCTCTGTGCGGACGGATAGAAGTAGTTCTTGATTTCCGGTGGGATTCTCCGGTGTAGACTTGGGACGAGATTCTAGCTCGCTTCGATCGGGAACTCTTGATGCAAGCGAATTGAGGCGCTCACGAAAATCGAGGTACATGAGCGGCAGGACGTCGGGCGATTCCATGGTGCCGTCGAGTATTGCGCGTAGATCATCGCGAATCTCGAAGCTCGCCAACGTGTCAACCGGCGCGCATGTAGACGAGTTCCGGTGTGGATTACTCGCTGTTTCGAGCACTTCTCGTTGCATCGCGGGCGGTGCCGATCGTGCGGCAGATCCGGTCTCGGGTGGCATTTCGGGGGAAGGACGAGGTGAAGAGGAAGACTACCACGGAAGGAGAAGGAAGGAAATCGTGAAAAGGGAAAGGGAAGTACACTTCTAGGTCGGGAGACCAGTGTAGTAGAACGCGAAACGTGGTCACGTGCTAAAAGAAGGGTCGTTCGTGGGGTCGTGTACTAGGTAGCTAGCGGGAGGTGGTAGAGGCTTTCGGGAGACTGTAGAACCCGGGTGTGCTCGCGAACTACGGAAACTAGAAGCGAACGACGCGGTGCTCTCGACCCAGCGGGGCTAACACACGGCCAGCGAACCGTGCGCGCGAGCGGAGAGGCAACACGCGACGTGGCCACGAGAGTCCTAGGGCGCGAGCGACAAAAACGAGAGAGCGTGAACGAGAAGAAGTTACTCGAGTGTTCTGCGCAAAACCAAGAACGAGAGTCGCGTCCTTGGTCCTTGGTTGCTTGTCCCCAAACCCACCCGGCGCAAACGCCAAAGACAGTATATACTGTACTAGATCGCGGTTGATATGTAACGGCTAGTGTTCACGAGGCCGCGTCATAGTACACACGTGTACAAGCGCAGTAATAGGTCCACGTATGCGCGTGTCGAAAGCGAGCAAGGCTCGTGTAAATGGGCTTGGTACTGTACGTCGGGGTACTTGAGTTATCTAGATACACCTGTACACGAGTAACGCCAAAATGGATACAACAGTGGCACGGGTTTATACCACAACTAGCGAAGGTCGGACTACGAACACGAACCCCAAAAATATTTGGGCAGCTGCACGGACCTACATGGCTCGAGTGTCGAGTCAGTAAACACAAAATACCGGACGTGAGTATTTTGCTGGTCATATACTTCAGAGTATCTGCATTGGCGAATCTGAACTGGAATATTCAACCACTTCACGCACGCTCGCACCGCACTCATACTCAGGCTTTCCGCACGCACACACCGTCAACAAAAGTAATCGATACCGTAAGGGAGACCCATTTCGGGGGCAGGTGGGCACTTGAAACAAAGGATAAGGGTGAAAGGGAGGGTATTGAATTACCAAGAGTTGTAGGACTATTGCAACTTCATACCTAAGTCCTGGCGCGTCGTCTGTCCAGGATTACCTGGGCTCGTGTTGTCGCGGTTTGGCGCTGCTGAGCTTTCACTTATTGAAGACGGGGTACCGGCTGTTAGGGCTGGGGGCTTCTGCTCAAAGTTTCAACGGGGCCGCTTATATAGACGTGGTGTGCCACTGTCGATTTCTTTTTAATTCATGGAAAGAGGGGAAAATTGGAAGAAGAGAAGAACTCTGGAAAGAAAGAAACCGGAAATTGGAACGAGATACGGCAATTTATTTATTTTTTTTGCAAAATACTGCAAAAGATTTCTTCAAGTCACACTGTCCCCTTTTTGTTTCGAATAGCAATTTTTAAGTTTTGTTTGAGGAGGGACATCAGATTTTTGGCCTTGAACGACCACACCCATGAGCAATATTGGAGTAGTCGCTCCGGAGGAAGATGGTACCGAGAGTGGGACCATACCAGGGGACGTTTCTGCCACACCACCGACGCCCTGCTTTTTGCCATTTATTCCCCAGGACGCAATTAATCGCATGAGCTCTGCCCAGAAAGGGTTTGACAAGAGCATAAGGGTACTAGAAAAGGAGGATAGAATGGTTGGAGCAGTGCTACTACGAGCAGTCGCGGATATGTTTCCTCCAGCGTCGCTTTTCAACGAGAATATGTGCGCCATTCCTGCTCTGTACTCTGAGCTACGCAACTTTTTAGATTTAAGAGGTCGCAAATTGACTCAACATTCATCTCGTCGTATTATGAGGACTCTTGCCACCAACTTATATGAGGACGATGATGAAAAAGCCGCTGCTGTCGAGATACTGAGATCGATTATTGCTTCTGGGAGATGGAATCAGCCACCCGCACAATTGAAACCGACTCAATTGACCACGCAGGAGTCGTTTGGAGCCACACCGTCCACATCTGCTGACAAAGTTGCACATAACATGGCAATGAGGTTAAAAGATCGCGACAAAAAGTTCTCTGGTGACGTCGGAGAATGCTGGCAGGAGTATGTAGACGAATATCACCAAGTGTCGAGAGATTAAAACCTTACTCCAGCACAGGAGCTACAATATCTGCATAACCTCCTCTGCGGAGACGCCAAACGTTTTTATCTTGATACTGTTGAGAGGTGCGCCAACAACTTTGAACAGGCTATCTCTATGATTGAGAGAGAATAAAACTCAGTTGTTCGCCCAAATAAAGCGAAGTTTTTCTTAAGTCTCTCTGCATGAGCGAGTATGTTTCTGAAGGAATGGATATTGCTGTCGCTCTGGGGAAAGTTTACAAGCCCGTTTTGAATCTAGCGAGACAAGTGCCACTTGCACACCGCGGAGACGCAGTCAAGGTTGAATACCTTTCATCCGCCGTTGCAGGGTATGTGTGGGCAACTGAACCACTCGCACGTGTAGCCACGTCAGGTCTAAATTTCCAGCAACTATATGGAGAATTAGAATCGCAGCTCCAATTAAGCCGAGAGGCGGAGATGGCAAGGCTAAAAGACGAAATCTTTTCGAGAAATCGAAACCGTCACCTTGATCAACAAGAAGATGTTCCTCGGATTATTTTCACAGAGCAGGGCAGGTATGCACGCAGACTCTCTACTGGTCGCATAAACAGATCTTCAAATTCGAGTACAGTTCCACCAGGGAAGAGAGAGGGCAGATTTGATCCACTGACTGTTGCCGGATGCTTCAACTGCGGCGACCTAGGCCACATGGTCAAGAACTGCAATAGCCCATTGACTGTTCCTCGAGCTGCTGCTGGTAGACTTGACTATTACTCTATGAAAAAACGGCTACCCAGCCTAACACGCATCATGTGCTGGCGGAACTCTGCAATCATTTGGATTTCGAAGAACAAAATTGGCGGGATTGACGAGAAGGCTGAACCGGGAATAACTTCTGACAAAGATGTTTTGGAGAACCTTATCTCTAACTTTGAAGCAGAATTCAATCACGCAGGGTCTCAAAGTTCCATGAGTATCACCAACAAGGTAGATCTTGGAAACCAAGTCACCTATCGGGATGTTCCACTGCTTCTCGAGACAGAATCACATTCCGAGGACGAGGAAAAGGATTCCATTGACGACAATCAGCTCAGCAACGTATTCGACCAAACCATACCTGTGTTCGATCTACTTACTGCAAGACTTGCTACTGAGAACCTTTTCAGGGGCGCTTGCGTTGACACAGGTGCCCAAAAATCAGTAATTGGGAAGCGTCAAATGCAGGCGTATTGCAAAGAGGCCCGAATTACCTTCAAGCCGAAACCCGGACATGGACGCAGGCGTTATAAGTTGGGCGACAGGAAATTCGAAGGCATAGGACTTCTGGAGATTCGCATTCCAGTTGGTGACAAAATGTTTTCTGAGATTTGATGTAGAAGTAGTGAACGTAGACGTTCCTTTGCTTTTCGGACTTGAAGTTTTAGACACGTTCAAAGACTCAGTCGGCCTTGCAAACGACCGCATGTTGTCACGGGACGGAGAATAGGAAATGAATCTCAAAAGAAGTCAAGGCCATTTATTCGTTGTCTGGAATGTCCAAGCTGATATTCTGTTTACTCTCCCAGAGCTGCGAAAGTGCCACTTTCACTTTTACCATCCTGACTCGCAGAGGCTTCTTGCAATATTGCGTAGATCTCGGAGGGAAGAATTTCCCACAGATTCTGCAACAGTTGGATGATAGTGAGAGGAGCTGTGACGTCTGCTAGAGAATGGATAAGGGACCAAGTCGCTTTGGTGTCACGCGTCCACAAAATGACATCATATTCAACCGAACTCTGTTAACAGAGTTCGGTCGCAATTGCGATCTCTTTACAGTTGAAGGAAAACTTATCCTGCATATTGTGGATAGGGATACAAAGTTTAATGCTGCTGCATTTCTCAACGCTGAGACTTCCGAAGAGATCTGGAAAGTATACCAGACTATCTGGTCGAATCGCTACACTGGCCATCCCGTAAAACTGCATGTAGATTCTGGACCCTAATTTGTCTCCAATCGCTTCTGCAACCTATCGCAACTAGCCGGAATATCACTGAAGATTTCCAGTGTCGAGAGTTACAATTCCATTGGTGTTGGCGAGAGATATCATTCATTTCTCCGCAGCATATACATGAATGTGTCCAGGGAGCACCCAAACATCAATAATGACGCAGCACTGGAAATCGCTGTGAGAGTCCTAAACGAAACTGCAGGCCCTAATGGCCTTGTGCCGACACTCTTAGCGTTTGGAGTGATGCGGCGGATGCCTATACGACTAATGGAACTCCCGTCGCAAATGGAAAGAATGACTGTAATTCATGCTGCAATAAACGAACTTTCTCAATCGATAGCATCCAGTCTGGTAACACAAGCTCTACGGAGAAACACGCCATCCGCATCAATGTCCTCACCAAAAATTGGAGATGAAGTTCTTGTATACCGAGAGACTCCTAGACAGTGGGTCGGACCGTACCGAGTTCTCGACGTCTTGGAAAAGGTAGTTCATCTTGATGTCGACGGAAGGAGCGTACGTTTTTCTATTGCCAAAGTGAAGACGTATTATGGAGAAAGAGGGAACTCTACTGCAGAAGATGTGGTTCCATCCCCTGCCAATGAAAGCGGTGTAGAAACCACTGACCGAGCGGATATCATCCAAGATCTTCGTAGGATCATGGACGGACACAATGGAAGCGAAATGGAACCCTCTCCATTTGGTACTTCAAGCACAGAGATTCTCTAGACTGAGGTTGTAGACAATCACGACCCCAGGGCCCAAAGCGAAATGTTCCGCACTGCCAAAGAAAGAGAAATATGCGGACTGCTGAGTCGAAAAACGTTTCAGGCTCTTCACATCAATGGTGTACCGAAGCACGCAAATGTACTTGGCCGTTGTTTTGTTCTAAAATTGAAGGGATCAGAAACATCTGACGAGAAGCCAAAAGCGCGCTATGTCGTTCAGGGGCACAAGGATGCGGAAAAGGCATTTGTAGTCCATAATCTCCCAACCATGCAACAGCGTTCAATTCGTATGCTGGTATCGTTAGCTGCAGTCAAGGGGTTCATGATTTTTAGTGATGAAGTAATTCAAGCCTACTGACAAAGTGATGAAAAGCTGAGCCGAGAAATATACGTTAGACCAAAGCAAGATGACGTGCCTTTCTTCAGCATTACCAAGGATAAGTTACTGAAGCTTCTTCGCCCTCTTTACGGACTTTGCGATAGTGGAGACTATTGGCTCCGGTACATAAAAGAGAAACTTGGCTTTCTCCCTCTTCAAGGGGACCCTTCCGTATGCATAGCAGACAAAAACGCGGTGCCTTTGGTATGTTCGCAGTGTATGTTGATGACACTTTAGGGACTGGTGATGGGGCCTTCGCATCCGTTACTAGTCAATTGAGTCGAGACTTTGAATCCAAACCGAGAACATGGAAAATCCTTGATTTCTTTGGCAGGAACATTTCAAGATCAGAAGCTGGTACCATCGACATTCAACAATTTGAGTACGTTTCTAAGATGGCCCCGATACCCGAAGACGCTTCATTTGCTCTATTTCGAAGCTGCAGAGCTGCCTTGGCATGGGTCACACACTCTAGACCAGGCATTTACTTAAAGTCAATCAGTCTGCACAAGTCACAGAAACAAAAATTGATATTAACGATGTTCGATCTCTCAATAAGGCCATCGAATTTGCTAAGAAAAGTCTAGGTTTCGGTATACTGCACGAAGCGTCACTGCACATACGAGTGTATGTGGACGTATCTTTCGGCACCAATCGGGACTTCACGTCTCAGATGGGGTTCATTATTCTGCTATGTGACAAAGATAATGAAGCCCATATCCTCGAATACTCAAGCAGAAAATCGAAACTTGTGGGTAGATCGATACTAGGAGCAGAAGTTTATGCATTTGGTGACGAATTTGATGCTGCGTATGTGATTCGTCATGACTTGCAAGTCTTGTTTGTGACGAAAATATCACTCAAAATGTTCACAGACTCCAAACAGCTTTTCGATGTAATCACCAAAAGCTCAAGTACAACGGAAAGGCGTCTAATGATCGATGTGGCTGCTGTCAGGGAAGCATACCATTCTCTCGAAATCTCTCAAGTCGGCCTAGTCCGAGGGAATACCAATATGGCAAATGCATTCACAAAAGCATCCGCAAACAAGGCCCTTAACGATTTTATGGCAACAAAATTTGACAATACGCCCATCGTTCAATGGATTTTACGGGATAACGTCGCTCGAAAAGAGAGTCCTTGTAGTGTGAATCCCTAGGTGTACATGCCCACCTATTAAATATGACCGTGGAGCTGCTGTGACACCTTCCCGCACCTCGCTACGTTATCTTCTACGTCACTGAGTTTTAAAGTTTTTTACCCTGCACCCTCCCTTTGAAAGTACCGAAGTGCCGGGTTGGCTTCGACTAGCAAAGGTCGGAATACGAACACGAACCCCCGAAAAAATTGAGTAGCTGCACGCACCTACATGGCTCAGATGTCGAGTCAGTAAACACAAACACCGGACGTCTGTATTTGATGGTCATATATATCAGAGTATCCTCACATACCAGTCATCGCACTCAAGTGTTCGACAATTCCATATTCTCCCCGTTTAAGACATACTTACGAAATACCTTGAACGAACGCGTGTTGACTACTGCTGGTGCGGGGATGAAATGATGTGTATACACTGCGCGAAATGGTGCACAATGCATACAAGAGAGCTCTCAGTTACAGTAATATTGCGAATGGCTTCTTGAGCTGTGGTTTGTAGTGTCCTAAGCGAAAACGTCTTGTTCCCGAGGTTATCAAGCTTGCAGATATAACCAATATTGAAGACTCCCTCTTTTCATACCGCTTTTAAAAGCTTTGCGGATTTGACAGAGAACTTCACCCGAACCCGTAATCTATTGCGTTCGGATGGGGCTATTGCCGAAAACGGTACACTAAACACCAAGGCTGGTGCTTCACGAACTAGTCAGCACGTGTTGGATCATTTGGAAGCGAGGGCAGTAGCTAGGGCCGCATCAGCTGCCGAGAAGGAGGCTCGTGAAGCTTCTGCGGCACAGCGTCGGTTAGAACGTGAGATCGAGGCGAATGAGCTCGTGCTTGTTCGTCAGGATGCTCAACAAGCTCGTGTTTCGAATGCATCCTGGTTGGCGTTGCGGGGTGAGAGGTCGAGGAGGTTGGTGACCTCACGCGGACAACGGAGGTTGACTGCTAGTCATCGTGCACTGCGGATACCCGTGATACTACCGCAGAATTAAGTAAGAATACAGCTTTCTATCGTGTGCCGTGGTTAGGAATTGTGTCAAAACGGCTACTTATGGGCGACCGAACCCAAACGACATGTCATTTTGATCGTAGCTTGATTGGGCAAACGCTCTCCTGGCAGCACGTTACTGCATGCGCAATGCGCGTTTCCACAACGTTACAGGAAAATAATTCAATAAGAAGTACTTTTCTAATTTAAATTATTGTTTTGGTTAAGAATAGCGGGAGGCTGATATATCTTTGCGGCGGCTAGATGCGATGCAACTCCCGCGAAGCTGTCGCCGAAATGTATTTCAACTGTCAGGCATGATGCCATTTGACCTTGCCTGTACTACACTTGTCCTTCGCTCTAAAAATGCGGGATTGTATACAAAACGACATAGTGATTCTGTATAAGTAAAGAAGCCAATCATGACAAAAGTCGTAGGCGAAGAAGAATCTTTTTGAGGTTGAGGTGTTCTTGTATTTTCAGTTCGCAGACTAGTCGCTACTTACACACCAAGTAGTGTAGACCCTAGACACTAGCAGAGGTAAAGGCAATGAATCCAGATGTCAATCTCTAGTCCTGTGTGTCTAGTCTACCTAAGATACACTTCAGCACATCGGCAGATCGCCAGCTTGATTGTCTGATTGCGAGCAAATGTGCCTTATTGGATCCAGAAAAGCACCAACAATTTGATCCGGTCTCCACAGTACACCGTATCATAAGATGCATCCTTCGCGTCTGCCCTAGACTGTTACACTTCAATAATGCTGTATCTCAGTGCTATCGCCAACATAGAAATGACAAGCACTAATTAGGTCTTGCTACTTCGACAAATCAATGCTGACCGACATGCAAAAGCCTATGTTATTCAAATTTACAAGACTGCAAAAGTGCCAGGTACGGTGCACGAAAATTGCATAAATACACCCCCGAATCTCAGATAAAAGCATTTTCGACACTGTTTCGTGGCACCACTAGGGCATGACCCTTCGAGGGCGCGCGCGGGAACCCGAATCGGAAGCCGGTTTGTGAAAAGCATAAAATCAATTGCCGTTGTGCGGCAATATCCAGACGAAATTCGTATATGACCGCGAAAGACCAAAAGGTACAGTACCTTGACAGTTTTACTGTGGCC
The DNA here is from genome assembly GCF_000350225.1 of Chondrus crispus. Lineage (NCBI taxonomy): Eukaryota > Rhodophyta > Florideophyceae > Gigartinales > Gigartinaceae > Chondrus > Chondrus crispus. Next base: position 77,182 of record NW_005179363.1, on the reverse strand, counting down.
AACTAGTATCTTGTCGGACCGCCCTTTTTCTCCAATACCTCTACAAGGCGACGTGGAATTGAATCGTAAAGCTTTCCTAGGCATGGTTCTGTGATAGAACACCAACAATCTATAATGCAATCAGCAGAGTCCTCTAAATTGTCAAATTGGCGCCCATGAGCATACAAACGCAGAGCTAGCAGACCCCAAACGTTCTCAATGATGTTCAGGTCTGGGGCCTTGGCTGGCCAATCCAATAAAATTGACGTTCTTTGAATCAATCCAGGCTTTGTGTAGTTAGAGCGATGGAAAGAGGCACCGTCTTGCTGAAAAGTCCATTGTTCTCCCAAATTATCAGCGCCAAACGGCAGCGGGTCCTCCTCCATGACACTGCAGTACTGCGTAGAGTCCTTTGTACTTTCAACACGAACCAAATGAGACGTACCGTGAACTGAGATCGCACTCCCAAGCATCAATGATGCTCTTCCTTGGTGCTTGATGGAGAAAACCTTCTCCTCTCGCCGTAAATCGTGACAATATGAAGCCAGGCCGTCCGAGTCATCTAGGTTGAATTTTTCTCATCTGAGAAAACAACCTGGCGCCAATACGAACTCCCTTTCTGCAGTATTTTCTTGCTCCACTCCAACCTGGCAACCTTGTGCCTTTCCAGCATCTGTGGACGAGTCAGCAGATTTCTATATTTGAGGTGAGGTGCTATGCGTAAGATCTGCTGAATGCGACGAACACCAATCCCAAAATCAAGGCACAGCTTCAGTTCCTTGCATGATTTTTCACCTTTGCTTGCCTCGAGAAGCAACAGTCTTGTCTGCTTTTTGCTGCTTTTTGATGCGATGCGCGTGCTTTTCTGTGCGTCAACCCGCTTTGGGGGCTTGCAAAAGTTTTATGCCTCACCGGGAGACCTGCCGAGTGTTCGAGCGATCTCCCGAATGCTCATGCATTCCCTTTTCATAGCCACAATTTGACCTTTCTCGAAGCCTGATAACAGCTTACCGCGAGGCATCTTTGAAGATGATACCATACCTCTACTGCTATTAAAATGTTTCTCTGTTTAAATATGTAACTACCGTAGGCAATGCGTTCTCCGTTCTTTCTGTTTGCCGCCAAGATTTGTCGATGAACGTTTCTGTACCTTTTGGTTTTTCGCGGTCATATGCGAATTTCGTCCGGATATTGTCGCATAGCTCCAAACCTTTTTTTGCTTTTCAAAACGGGGCTTTGGATTTGGATTCCCGCGCGCGCCCTCGAGGGCTGATGCCCCGGTGGCATAAGGAAACAGTGTCGAAAATGCTTTTATTCGAGATTGGGGGGATGTATTTATGCAATTTTCGTGCAAGAGATCGGTGTACACGTTTCATCCTGGGCTGGACACGTTTTTTTTCAAGGGAATAATGTGACATGAGCATTACAGTGTATTCGAAGGTATGAAGGGGGCGACGTCCATCATGATGTTCTCGAGAGAGAAGCATATTGCACAAGAGGTCCGGCGTATCAAACCTTCAGTACTTGTACGTCACTGACAGGAGTAACAACGTGGTGAACAAGTGCCTAGTGGCTCCCTCCCAAGTCTTTCCCTCAACAAGAATGCTGTGGACGCCAGGGAACATGCAGACCACACTCTTTTTCCCAATCGCTTGTGTAGAATTCAAGTGTTGGCCCAAAAGTCGGCTGCGACGTCAATGACTGAGAGCGCCTTCAAAACGTGCTGACCACTGACATGCTTTCCAATGAGATAATATCAATTCAATGGCCATGAGCATGCTTTTCGACTGTACCCACTTTGTGCAAAAATTTCAAAGAGTTACGGAGCAGTTGATGATGAAGAGAAGATGAATGAACAGTTCTGATTTGATACAAAACAAATTGGGCGAGGGACTTCAATGGCGAATGGAACGCGTCACTCGCACATCTGCGCTCAGTGTTGTGTTCACCGAGAAGGAATCACGGATGGAGAGCCGCGCATGCCGTTTCTACGACTCTGTTTTGTCCTCGCTTTTTGGTCATCCTGCGTGTAGTGTACACCGTGCTGTGAAACATTCTCGCTTGTTTTGAAAGAAACAGGGGACTTCGAAAAGACCTAGAAGACAAGCCTGGACGAGATGACTCCGTTTGTCGTTAACATGATGGTCCATGCGTGGAGTGATGTGATTTGACGCGAACATGTCATTCGAGACATGATTGGGTCTCAAGTAACGCTTTCGCGAGAATTAAATCATGCTACTGCCCTGGGAACTACGTAGAAAGTCACTCCGTGATCACTGATGCCACGCCGTCTATGAGTCTCTTCCCGCTTCTTACAAGACCCGCCCCTGGATGAATTGTCATCGCTCAAACACACATTGAACAACTCCCACGCATCGGTCATGTACTGTATGGTAGCTCATAATTGCCATGGCCTTCGTGACATGAAGCCTCGCTTCATATATCAGTGCACATGGAAGCTCATGGATCAAGTTGTGATACAGATACTGGGCCTTGATCTTCAGCCCATACACTGCGCGGTCTGGTCATTGCTAACCATAATTGCCATCGTAATACTATTACATCAATCGCCTACGGTAAATCAATTCACACCGATGCTACTGTGCCCAGTTCTCTAGTGTTTCACGTCTGGGGCCAGCTAATGCGGGTAGACGTATGCGGTCGCCGCAATTGAACATATCGACTTCCTTTCGCCTCTTGATGAAATGAAGGCTGGTTAGGTTGTCCGCAAAAATTAGACATGTCTCACTCATGCGCACCATACCTCATTTCAATTTGTGGTCTCGTTAGAATGGATGCCTGGGACAGTAGGTGCAGGCACACCCTGTGGAACGTGCCACCGCGTGCGCCCAAAGTACAGACATCGTACAACCCGTCTCGACTGCGGTGCATTGGAACCTGTGCCTCGCGCCAGAGAGGACTACATGAGTTTGCCCTTTTGATCTATCTCCCGTATGTTTACATGAGGCCGTTGTGACCATGTTGTACCAGTCCGGAGACCCCAAATCTGACGATTTTCTGACAGACTGTCTGTCTTTTTGTCACTTTTATCGACTATTGTCCGTGTACGCTCCAGGTTCATTTTCTGGAATCGGTCGTGCGAGTCGAGAGAATCGGATTATTATTGACATATACAATCACTTGCATTCTTCCCGACGCCCGTACCATCTAGCGACTGTATCTTAGAATTCTTTCTGTTCGCGGGGTTCAGCCCTCGACAGACTCACGACCTTCTCGTGTTTGAAGACAGGTTGATACACCCTTTAATCATTACATGCCCTCCCATCAAGACTTTGACGTTGCCCGGGAGACCTGTTTCGAATGACCATGTCTCATCACTCTCACGAGCCTCGTAGGACGCACTGTAGAAATAACGACATTGGCCGAAACACGTAGTCCATTTAACAAGCAAGTCCTCTCTTCCTGCAGCGCCACCTTCCTGACATCCTTCTTTTCAAACGCCACGATTAATTCCTTCCGAAATATGTCACCCGAACACCATCATGCATGGGTTATACTATATAGCTTGCACAGCGCAGTAACATCGCAGGAAATAATGCATGAACCAGTTTCATCAAACGTATCAAACTCGTGATTTACATCAGCAAAAACCATTATCATGAAAACATAACATAACTACACTATGTAGAATTTAGAGAACAAAAAAAGAAAAATGCCGCTCACGTCATTCTCATCACAATTTCTCTGCTGAATTCCCTTTTGAATTCCTTACACGCACATGCCAAGCCCGTGCTATACCGATAACGAGGACTCTTGTGGTGGTTCATCGCGTTCATCATCAGATTCAGTGGGAGGCAGCCTGTACCCTTCTTTAATCATTTTCACAGCTTCTTGCAAAACGTCAGCTTTCTTTGTCACTTTCAGCTGCGGCTTGACCTTCCGAAGCGTCTTTTTCAGGCGCTCAAGTCCCTTATCAATTCGCGAACGGCTCGCACGTGTGTGTTCATTGTGCCGCTGCTTTCTTTGAGATTCAGACATCTGTTGATTTCTCATCCGGGCCACAGGACGGACTCTTCGCTGATGCGGGTTCCCCTTTCGATCAAGTACAAGCGTTTCAGCAATCTCAGATGCTCCCCCACTGATAGCTGCATTACCCATAGTTGTGGGACCCCCAAAGCCTGGAACTCCATGCAGAGGGGCAGCCTGGCCCGGTGCCATGCCTTGAATAGGTAGGTTCGAGATTGAAGCGACGCCAGGCATTCCCAAATGACCAGTGATACTGTCCACTCCCGCGAGTGTATTCCCCTGATCAGTGTCTTGAGACGCATGAGAAGGGTGCAATCCAACCGGATTGGGATGCTCCTCATGAGAGAACTCATCAAACAGGCCATGGCGACTGAAGGTGAAGCCACGCTCGCCTTCATTGACTTCTTGATTGGGCTGAAACGATTGGACCGGATCTGGATGCATCGGAAGAGGAACGGCTGGAATCGATTCTCCCTTCGATACACGGCCCGGGATATGGGACGAGTTATGCTGCTGAAAGCGAGGCGGAACTTGTTGACCAGGTTGCGGCATCATGTGCAGTGATGGCTGCACTTTCGGCATGTGAGGCAACATATTGCTTTGTTGGACGTTTGTGACTTGGTCAGAGGGCTTTCCACTGAGCTGCTGATTCGGTCTCTGTTGCGACAGGAATCTGCGCATGGTGTTGTGCTGAGGCGGGGCCATCTTCGATTGAACATCAGACCTTGGCGGTGGTGGGGGCTGGTGCTGCGAGTGGGATGGGTGCTGCGGAATGGGTTGTTGATGCTGGTTGTGCTGGGGCTGATGCAGTGACATAGTATTGGGCAGGTGACGATGACCATTGGGCTGCGGTGGGTAAGACGAGGTAGCTGACTGTTGCGTGTCCGGCATGTTGGAGAAGCCCATGGAACCAGGCGGATAGGACTGCATTGATGCGATTGCGGCGGAGTGGGGCTGCTGTTGATGCATTACTGTGCTCTTCATAGGATGCGTAGTAGATGCTTGGATGTGGGCTTGATTGTTCTGCAAAGTGGGCTGGTGGTTGGTGGGGCGGGACTGGGAGGTTCGAAAGTATGGGTCGAAGTTTGAGTCGCGGTAATTGTGCGGGTTGTCGTTCTGCCTGCGGGAGTCGAGGGGGGATAGTTCGAATTGGGGTCTGGGATGATGGTCTGCGAGGGTCTTGTCATGCGCGGAGGGATTCATAAAAGTGCAGGGTGAAGTTGGGTCTCCTGCATGAGTATGACCAGTGTGTGGGGAATGAAAGAAGAAAAAAGTAGAATGGAATGGACTGGGATCGGTGAAGATGAAGCTTCACCGTTTCGGGAAAGAGGAGAGGATAGAAGGCTGGCGAGTGGGGACCTAAGACAGAAAAAAATATAAGGGGAGATGCAGGCGTAGTGCTGGCGATA
>NW_005179363.1:17035-71707 GCF_000350225.1 Chondrus crispus | reverse complement strand
TCCCTCATCCGCCTCCAACTTCAAGTACTGTACAACCCTTCCACCCCACCCCACCCCGTTCCCCTCAACGCACTCTAATAACCCTTCGCCCAATCCCACTCCGTCCCGCGCCCAATGCTCTTTACTACAGCAATCCTGACGCTAGGTTCGCGCGTCTTTCCTACAACCTCGCTCCCCTCACACTCTTTCCATTCCATCCCTCATATCCCGCGTCTTGATTGGGCCTCCCAGCTTGGATCTTTCTCCCACCCGAAAGTCTCCATTCGCCGCTGTATGCTTCAGTATCTCCGCTTCTTTTTTCCCTCTCTCCCACCCACTCAATGCATGCCTTCTCTACCTCTGCTTCCATTCGACCGCAGCGTGACCCCCCCTCCTATCAACAGAATCCAAACTTGTTCCATGCAACAAGCCCAATGCTGTACTATAGAATCATACCACCTCTGCATCTTGGTATACAGTAATCAGAGCATTCCTCTCATACCCCGCCCCCCAATCCTCTGTCTTCATGCCCGGTAAACCACACACGCACAGAAGGGCCTTCAACACTAGCTACTCAGCCTTCATGGGAACTGTTCACCCACGCATCCTCACCGCATGCTTCCAGTCCGCATTCGCATCGTACAGTATGAATGATTTGCTCATTCTAACATTAGCTTTCGCCCCTCATCGACCTCCTTGCCCTTCTTTACAAATCCTGTGTGCCTCACAGGTCGCTATCAAATCAAACTCGACCTCTTCCGCTCTACCTGTCTCCACATCGAAAATAGAATACTATGGTAAAAAGATAAAACAGATATGTTTCCGCAGCCTTTGCCCTGTCATCTTGTCGTGAGAGGAACAAGACAGTCTGCGGACCGCATGCTTTACGGCCAACAACTCTCGGTAAAGTCGTAGACTTGGGCGTGAGCCTCACGATCCATGAGGGTCAGGTCATTGAAGCGGATTTTTAACGTCTTCAACGTCTACAACAACACTCAAACAACCACATACGAACGCTGACAACTTGCCAAAACCCTCAAACATTGGCCGTTATGAATATCTCACGAATTCTATGCAGAGGGCTGTGAGCCCAGCCTTGGTGGTCCTGTGATGTACAAGATGCCCGTAAATGGTTTTCCTGCTTTGGAGATAGTTTCTGAGAGACAGCGCAACACGCAGACACCAACGCATGTTATTATACCAATGTCGTGTACCCGTTGTGATACGGTAGTATCGACCTTGATGTCGCACAGTCCACCACACCAGTAGTGGATGCAAAATCGGGGCAGAAGAAAGAAAAGTGAAAGAGTATTGGACCTGAAAACCGTACACGGAGTGTACAATAGGCCAACGTTTTTGCAATTCGAGCAGCATGTCACATTCTGAACGCTTCCACTCTACTCATTCATCCCCTCAGAAAGGCTGGCATGCTCAGTACTGTACCTATTGTACTCTGTACTGTAGTTACTTAATTATGAAAGGCCTGATTCCATTCTTGTATAATTATCACACCAGACACCGAAGAGGTCTCGCCCGAGAGAGGCGAGGGTGTGTATGCGTCAAGCAAAGGCAAGATATACCGTTCAAGCTTGGTTGTTTGTTGTGTAAAATATACCGACGCATAAGGGAAAGACATGTTGAGATATTGTATCGGTGCGGTACGAGCGTGACACGACTGTGGATTCCAGTTTGATTTTGGGGGGAGGATGGTTCTGTCCGTAACCAAAAAGTTGATGCATGAATGTAACTGGGGGATTGGGATGGGGGAGTGTGGTGCCTCTCGAAATGATGCCTTGGTCCGTCTCGCACTCGAGAGTGCGTGAGGGAGAGGTGTGCGCGATCGGACATGTGCCACATGGCACGCTGCTACTCCAAGCGGGGCCAGTTTGTCAAGCATGCGGCCGACGCAAGCAGGCGAGATGAGACGCGACTCTGGCTTGATCATGATGCCCTGCGTGTGCCTTGCTCTCCCGTCACGCTGCCGCCAGTGCACCCCGAGGGTTTTCGGGGGTTTGCTGTGTTTTTTCAATAAATCCAAGGGGTGCAGTATATACGCATAGCGTCGGAGGAAGATGCGAGGCCAGTCCTTGAGCCGGGGGGGTCTAGAACCGCGGCGCATTTGCAAAATTGGGTTTGTTTTCCGGGCCGTTAGTGGTTGGATGCGAATGGTTGATTTTGACTTTCACTCATTGATTTATATTGGATATGCGGCCCAGGTCTCGTGTGCCGCTGGTCACGCGGTGGACCCCGATGCATAAACAGACTGGAGCCAATCTGTTACTGCACAACATCGCGCTATACCGGCCAGCGGCCTCACACCATCGTGCACTGTGTACTGTACACTACCGCACTCAAGTATCAATTCCCGCGATATCATCGGGTAGAAACCCGCGCGAGAAATAGATTCCCCCACCAGTGCAACGCGCTGCTCTCTCACCAAGCAATGCCCTGACCTTGCGTTAGCACATGCACAGTGTGCATGAGAGAGCGGCACAATCATTGTGCCGCTCCCTCTCGACCATTGTTTGTTGCAGTTTTTTTTTTGTTTTTTTTGTTTTTTTTTTTTAGAATTCCCTCCACACTACTAGCCCTCGACCCTGTTGTCGGATACACGGGAGACACACCTGATGCTGATGGGCTAGCAGCCAGTAGTAGAATGCTAGAATCAGTTGCAAGCTGTTGAAGGAAAGCGTTTACACTAGAAGACACTTGAGACAAGTGATGATGCGCCAAAATGAAGCACAGATTGAATCCTATTCGACTCGCTCTCAACTGCTTCCCCACCCGCGTGCGATAGATGGAGGATGCAGCAGGCTCGGCATCGTGCACTACAATGAAGAAAAGCAGGGTATCACACGGGGAGATGAGCTGAGGTGTCCTTGATGCATCGTGATAGGCTGCTGTGTATCTGGGGCGCAGTTTTGAATTTTTCAAGTTGCGGTATAAGTCGTCGTTGGAATCGGTCACGCACAAGTCGTTCGGTGCACTACTAGTGTTCCGGAGCGTACTGTACAGAGCATGGTGCATTTGGCGCTCTTCTGTTGATGTTTCATCGGAAAGAAGAGAAGGCACTGTACAGAGTTGCGGACACCCAACTCATTCATTTGTGGGTTTTGGCAAACGCTGTTCGGTACAGTAGGTTTTTGGTAGAATTTGCGCTCGTAACTATCGAAAAATCTACCGTACGGCACTTGTCGAAACTCTCTACTGACCGCGTGCAAACGATCGTTAAGGGCGGGCAATTTGTTTTCACACGCATGCGACTAGTTTGTTGCACACTCCACGTTTTTCGAAGCACATGAGAGAAGCGCGATATATTAAGGGCAAAACTTGTTTCTTTTTCAGCGAGGATACAGTATTTATAAAATAAATAAAACTCAGCGCGAGGTACAATACGTGATGCAGGCGGGCGGGTACACTCGCGGGAACGAGTTGTGGTGTGCGCGAACAGCGCATTCTACAGTATTGTACTCGAGCATACATGTATTGAGAGTCGAAATTCAGGTTAGTGTCGTCCCTTGGGGGAGTAGTCCTACTCGAGAGAGGAGTTTCTAGGACGCACAAACCTCAATCCGTTATGCTTGGGGCAAGAGATCAAAGACGGCCGTTTTTCCAATTCTCACGCGTCGCTCCTTTTCTGCAGTCAGTCTTTGAAGCGTGACGATGCTGCTGATACCGCCGTGGTATCGCGACTGTAGCTGGCGCCCATTGGCCGGTTTCAATTCTTGGGCTGCCTCGCGAGACGACGCGACGCGGTGCCACGGGCCCGATCGGGGAGCAGGAGGCCCAAGGAGAGAAGCATGAATGAGGTAAGAGGCGGGGCATCGCCCCGACCATAGATGCGCTGCTTGCACGGGCCTCTCGGGCCGTCCGGCCGCGGCGGTGCAGTGCCGCTCTTTCTTTCCTCAAATCATCCCGTTGCTTCAACAAAGATACCGTCGTGCGGTATACTGTACTGTACCGACACACGCGAGATTCGCCGCCATCCACCCTTATGATATGCTTCGCATTCCTGGTGTCACGCACCACGGATTTTGGACCCCCTCACCCAATCTTTTACCCCTCATCCCGTACCCCGCATCCTGTACCCCGCATCCTGTACCCCTCATCTTGTACCCCTCATCTCGTACCCCTCATCTCGTACCCCTCGGCACCTTCCCCTTCCGCACTGTTAACGTTTGCAATCCTGTCGATACGCGCGAGAATTTATAGCTTTGTAGCGCAAACCCTTCTGGCACACGATTTCGAATCCGAACGTTCGTCCTCACCATCGTTTCCATCCCAGAAGCCCCGCCTTGCTTGCTTCAAACTTTAATTCTTTCTAACCCTGTACAGTACATACCCACATGTACTGCCGCTTAAGCATGTCGACAAGTGGCGCCAGAGACAAAGCCCCCCGAAACATGCGCGGCATGTCCGCTCTCCTTACAGACTCACTTACGACTGCCCTTGTACTGTATCTTCCGTAGCCACCTCAACTCTCGTTCTAAACAGCCCACGAAGCCTCCTTTGACAACCCACTATTCTTTTGGTATACAATCACCACCCTGTCTGCCACCACAAACACACTTGAGTACCAACATCTAAACATGTCGTCCCAAACGACGCTCTCACGCAAGCTGCGGTCGGTGACTCCCAGAGCACCGTTTCTGCGCCACGCCTGGGGGTGCAAGCCACATTCGCCTAAAGCGTCTATCCCGAACAGCTAGATTCTTCCCCACAGAAACCTCGTCCCCACCTTCCCCCGAATCTTTCTTCGCTCAACCATTTCTCCACGCCCGTCACGTCTGAACTCTGAACCTGCTTCTCGATGGTACGTGCCATACAGAACAGGTGCGTTTTCATCCAATAGGTGTATCGTTCTTTCTGCTGCAGTTCAGCCTTGTTGACATCATTGTAGCCGATCTGTATCGGTCCTGTGATGTGAGCTACGGAGGCAAGTGTATGTCAAGGATCAACGGCAGCAGCAGACACATATAATGCACTGTCATTAGTTTACCCTATTCTCAGAACACGCCGCTGCCGCAGTGACGCCAGCCGTATTCGTCTGTTCCATCATTATTTTGTCTCGCCAGAGTTTCCTTCGTATCCAATTGTTGCATCTCTTGCGATCCCCAGCTGTCTGTCCTTTGACAGTGTCCTTACAACACCCTCACTCTCTCTTTTTTTTATAGCCAAGACTGTAGACGATATCCAACATTTTGCTGGTTCACAAACCTTCCCGCAAGTTTTGTAGAGGAGAGGACTCCACTCCCAGCTCATTATTCTGATGAGGCATCCTAGCTTCCACAGTGCTCGATTCTTAGAGAATTTCTTTGTAAAGCGCACGCTTGCTGCAGAGAAAGTTTCGCAACGATTCCATTGGATCTGCGCTTCCGCAATCCCAAAACGTGTTTCGATGAAGCTCCACTCAACGACGGAGGAGCGAACGGCAGGACCCCCTTAGAATTACTGCTTTCATCGCCTTCCACGTCTGACACTGCCATTTTGTCGATAAGTCGTTGGCAATCAGTAGATGGTCCTGCAGAATTATCACCATGGCGAGCCGCTCCTGTGTGTGCAGAATTTTCGATCTCGTTACAATGGAATCATACTGCGGGGCTAACGCACTACCGCCATGGGAGATACATTATAGACGACTTTTGTCCATTTGTTGGCAACTGCGAGTCACACACAGTAGTTGTTCTGCATGTTGTTCTTTGAAACAGGGAAGAATGGATGACGTGCCAGGCGCTTGACTGATGAGCCGCCGAAAAGAAGGCGCCAGAATTGCGAAGAGTTGGGACGCTGAGGACTCGGAAAAAAGACGTTTCAACAGCGCCATACGAGTTCGTTGCGCATCTGGAAATGTAAATTCCGGCACGCAATCGAATGCATTACCAAAGAGCTGGCATGAAGAATAGAACGATGATGCTACGTGAGAGGAGAACAAATATTTTGTCAATTCAATCAGCTCGCAACTGTTAGAGGGATAGTCGACGCTATTAAATATTGCTTCCCAACGTGTGGTTTGCCGTTGTTCATTCCTGCCTGGCACGGAAAGCAGTTGAGGATTGCTACCAACACTGGGGTCAAGCCATTTCAATTCTGAAGGCTCACAGAATACACCTTCAAGCTTAAACTCTTTACGTTTTGAATGAAGTCTTCGCGTGTTGCACAATATGTGTTAAAGCGACAATGAATGACTTGCGAAAGGCTTCTCATGAATGTCTGGACGCTGGGATTTGCGGGAGCACCTCTCGCAAGGCAAAGAAGTCTCTTTATAGGCAACTGAAAGGAGGCGTGATGCCAATCTCACAGGAGTTATTTGTGCTCTACAAGTCTGATGTGATATGTGATCTGTTTGACATCTACTGTGTGTCTCGTTCTGCACTCCCGGTGGGATAGGCCGCAGAAAAACAGTAATGGCCGTTCAAGGGGTACAGCGGCACTGTCCCAACGGTGGCGTCACAAGGACAGCATAACTGTACTGTACTTTCGGTCCTCCAACTGTACCGCTCATGGAAACTCTGCCCTCATTGAAAGGTACTACAGAGTGCCAAACAATGTACAATCGCTTGCAATAAATGTCCTAAATTGGGGTTGGATACCCGATATTGAACTCTGGACACAAGAAAGAAGTTAATGAAGCAATGTCGTCGTAGTAGAGTCTTCAGTCGGTTCGTGCGGAGAGATTGTTGAGTAAGCTGCCATAGGGACATCTTGTGCCTCCCATGAAAACGCAGGTCTCTCCAGAGTTGATGAGTACAGTAATGTCTCCATCGCAGACTTCAGATTTTTCTTCATCTCCACTTGTAGCCAAATTTTTTAGCTACCCTACAGTAACCGTTACGGTGCAATCTCATTTGAGAAATATACAGGAACATGCGATAAGAGGAACTGTCGGTGAATAGTGTTGAAGAAACAAAATTACACTTTATTACCTAATGACTCTGAATGGAACTCGGTCTAGAAATGCTTACAGTGCCTGATTACCCGAATGATTAAACCTCACCCGCAAGGGTAGATTCGCAACCGTTATCCGCCTTCGCGTGGCGCGAGTTGTCAGTACCCAAAGTAGGGAAACAAAGCGATAACGCGATCATTCGAAGTAAGCAGTAGCGACTGAAGGTCGCGATATCTTACTGAGCGTGAGAGTAAAACAGTCTTGAATGGTTAAGCCACGCAAGAAGAGTAGGGAAGGAAACAGAACACAGTGATGACTTAATGACAGGAGCAGCGGAGCTGAGGGAGGGAGGTGGGAGAACAAGCGACGACTTGAGGAAAAGAGAAGAGAGGCAATGGAGTCCGAAGTGCCTCTCTTATACAGGCCTGTTTTCGGCCGGTGGCCAACTTTCAATTGCTTCTGCAGTACTGTTACACGAACGAAAAACGTAACGAGTCTTAGCCGTTTCCAAGTCTTATTCTGAACGGTAACTTGAAACGGTCCGGCTGAAACGGTCCATTTAAACGGTCAAGTAAAAACTTCAGCGTATGGGTCCGTTTGGCCAGGTTTTCCAAAAATTCAGCGGAAGGGGCCGTTTGGCCGGGTTTTGAAAATCCCAGCGGAAGTATCCGTTTGGCCATGTTTTCCTTCCGATAGAGCCGTTGTGCGTTCAACCGAAAAGCCCCCTTGTCCAGATTCACCTTTCAATTATCAATGAATGCACTAAAATGGGTGCGCTTCACCGAAGTAGATCACTCACGTGAGTAGCGCAGGTTGGAACGTTCGAGCTGGTCGCACAGGCTAGGATGCAATGTTTGCAAACAAGACACGTTTGTTATTAAGATATCTGAATCATTTATGCGGAATCATGAGTTAATAGGTGTATTACGCCTGCTCGAATTCTGAAAATATTCTGCAAAGACACTGTATGAAGAACAGATTGATACATTACGAAACGTTTTCAAGTTTTGATTCAAAAATGGGCTTACACCACAGTAGTGTGTGCTTGCAGGATAGGAGTAATATGTCTTTGGGCTCTGCTCGTCACCGTCACGAAGTCAGACAAGATCTACCATTGCGAAACGGCGTGGATCGCAGCGGCGACATACGAAGGATATCAGCAAGCAACAGGCGATGCAGTGGAGGTACATATTTCTTGCCTTAGCAACGCAACGTTCACAGTAGAGTAACGTGCCTTTTGAGCTGCTGTGTCAGTCCCTTGTGGCATACCTCCAATGCCTCCAAGACTTTAACCGACACGTATACAGAACAAGAACCATTCACATCTCCAAGTACGCTTTTAACTTTAACGCTCTAGCTGATGCAGACTGCGTCTTTTACTTTCGTTTTGCAAAAAAAGCTATCGGAAATGTGGCTAACGATTTAGCCGGGCCTACCGCTAAGATTCACACTAGTTGCAATCGGTACTCTGTGTCTACTATTTTTACCACGTGCGTCATGTTAAGACGGATGGCAGGGCCCTGCTGCTGGCGGGAGCTCGAGCTTCAGTTTGGTAAGCTCGCGTCGCAACTTTCAGAAATATTTTGGGAGGGTGTCGAAGCTTTTCTGGAAGCCAGGGTCTTTCCTTTTAACCAGCATCCTATCATCCCAGTATGTAAAAAGGAGAGCAGATATTTTCTCAAGCGCTGTAGCAAAAAAGTCAGGTTTCCTCGGCAATTGTGTTGGTTTCATAGATGGGACAGTATTGAAGATTGTTAGACCGACAGACAACGGGTTGCAGAATGTTGTCTACAACGGACACAAGCGTGCCCATTCTCTCAAATACCGGGCCGTAACCACCCCCCACGGGATGTTTCTGCACTGTTGTGGGCCCGTAGAGGGACGCTGCCACGACTGGACATTCTACGCTCGTTCTGAGCTCGATACGCAGTTACATAATTGCTTCATAGCAAATCAGATGCAGTACTGCATCTACGGCGACAGTGGGTACAACTAGCGGCCGTATGTAGGGGTCTCCGTTCAAAGAGCGCACCTCAGCGCGGATGCTAGGGCATTTAATAATACAGCCATGGCAAATATCAGAGAAAAGGTCGAATGGATGTTTAAGGAGGTAAAGCTGTTTTGGACACTTCTGGACTACAAGCGCATACTTCGTCTACAACAAGCACCTGTGGCAGCTCTTTACTTCTGTGCATTGCTCCTTTGTAATATACGCAACTGCTTCTACCGCAACGAAATGTTCTTTTATTTCAAATGTTTACCGCCTACTCTAGCAGAGATTTTGGAATGGAGCAACTAGTAGTGTGGGTGGTGAAGCGTATCAAAGGTTTGGAGCGGAGGCAGAGGAGGGGTTTGATGTGAGGTAGGGACAGCTGTGTTGAGGAAATCTGGCTCGACGCCATCACGCTGCGTGTTTCCAGTGTTACTGGCTTTGCAGTGCTTGGAACTGGTTCTAATGATGCTTAAAGGCTTCCATCATGATCTTGAAGTTTTCCAGCTCCAGTTGGTTTGCCTCCTCACGTTCGATGCGAGGCTCTGCTCTATTCATGTTCCGCTGTTCCAACTCGCTTTCAAAGCGAAGCTCATCGAGGGCTAGTCTCTCTTTGTCGCCTCGCCTTAAGGCCACTGTCAGTGCGGCGATATCGTCCCCAAATGAACTTCGAAAGGGCCCGGTATGAGTGCGTTTCTCACCACTCTTTTTCGGCGCGCTCGGTGCCTGACAGCTATCTGCTTCTGTAGTAGAAAGCTCCGATTCAGGCGTACTACTATGTTGACCTCTGGATGATCATCAAAGCGCCCTTGAACGCGGTTGTACCTGTCCTGTATACTTTTCCACGTATCAGGACAGGACAAGCGCTTAATGGGGTTGGCCTTTTTGGCTGCAGTTTCGCAGCGTTCCTTAGTGGTCCCATTTGGTGCTACACGGGCTTTGACCGCAGCTACCTCCCGCACCAGGACCAGATCTTCATGAGGGGTGAATTTGGGGCGGCAACCAGGTGGCGATTCGCCATAGAGTCCTGAGCGAGGCTGAGAGCCAAGTGTGTTCGGTTCAATAGGTGTGAGCGGGATGAGATCCAGCTCCGGAGTGGATGAATCAGGACTGAAGGGTGTAACACTTTCCATGGCAAAGTTGCTGGCCGAAGACGGTGGTGGGCGCTGTTGAGGACTGTGGTATACCTATCCTCGTCCCGGCCACTCGGAAACGAGGGGGGTTAGAGGCAGGGGAGCGCGGGACGCTGGGTTACCCACGCTCGAACGCAAACCGTACGGATGGACTCGAAAAGAGGGAAGGCTCACGTGGCCGGTAACGCTCAGCCGGTCGGTGATGTTATAACCGGGCGGCCGGTCACTGGTTAGAAGCCCGAGCTAAAGGAAAACCGGAACGGTGTTTGCAATTAGCCGTAAAGGGAAGGGAGGCGAGTCCGCCTCCTCTTTACTCGGACGGGGCAGGTGCCCCCGGTCTTAACCCCTAAGTGGGACGCCTGGACACCTGTCAGGCTACAGTAATTGTTAATTGCTGTATACCAGCTACAGTACACAATTAATAATTTTGTGCCATTAACTACTGATTACTACCTATAACAGTACGGATTACACACATGCACCCGTGGCCACGCCAGCGGTCGTAACATGTGTGACCCGCGGGGTACTACTGTACTCCGCGACGGGCGCGTATATGCTGGCTCGCTACAGTAGCACCCGCTCTCCGGTGCGGTTCACATATCCCCGAGAGGGGTCGTGGTACGCAATTGTACCACAAGGACTAGTGGCACTTCGCATGTTTGGGTGCACTGTGCATTTTGTTTGGCGCCCTTCTGTCAAACGTGTGTGTGATGCCATTTGAGTTCTGCTTCATTACCGCGTCCGATTTCTGCAAAATCGCTCACAGTGAGTTGCAGAAATCTGCGATACTGTAAGCCTACTTGCAGTATGTTTCCAGTTTCTTTCCAGAATTTTCATGGCGTAATATCTCCAATGACCCTGAGTCATCTGACGATTTGCGAACGGCTCAGAGCTCAATATTTATTGGATATAGAGCGCAGTACGCATACTCAAAGGAAGTAGGCAGGAATATTCTCTTAGGAAGTATGCAGCTATTTCGTGCCCCCGTTCGGTCTTTGATTATAGGAAACGCTCAGTCGACAAGTGGACCCTTTTTGCAAAAATGATAGAGATCGAAAAAGAGACATGACCAAAGTACAGTGTTTTAAATGCAGGACATTCGGACATTGTAGAATCGACCGCACGGAACTGAGTGAAGGAAACCTTGCTGAAGCCACGAGATCCTGGATGAGAGGGTTTGGAGTAAGGCCCAGCCGAGAAGCAGCACAAATACTGTACGGGCTTGTCGTTGACGAACAAGAATATTTCAGCCGCAAAAGTGAAGAGTGCATTGGCGAGGACGACTCCAATCTCTTTGAAACACTTCTCCTGTCCAACCCCGAAACCAGAGAGGAGCCCCACGTCAATGCAGAGATAATAAGGGAGGTGCACTTGGAAATAATTTTGCTAATGAGGACGGATTGTCTCAGGCGAATTTTCAAGTGCCAGGCATACCATGAATATGGGCTTCTTTCTGGCGTAAAACGGCCAAAGGAACTAGACAAGATTTCAGTAATTGAGGATCCCGTAGAAAGCTGCCGAGTTTTTACACAGAGGCTCTCATGGACACTACGGTAGTGTAGTTTGAAGCCGCATGTCTAGATACCCGGGCCTATCGTACCGTTGTCGCTCTCTTCAGCTCTGCTAATTTATGAAAAGAAATATGTCATCTCTCTCAAATCTGGGGGGAACCAGCAAACTTTATTTTTGAAGATCATGAATCGCCCTCTCTAAGTGATGTATTCTTGATCATTGCAACGCCCCATCGACCAGTACAAGTCAAAACGCATGTGGTAAAGACAAATATCCCATTTTCGATTGGACTACATGTTCCAGATTCTCTCAGATGGAACATATTTGTAGTATAGTAGCGGTCGCCAGCTATACGCTAGCTTGACGAAGAGGTAATAATCAATGAGTGTCCCGAGGTAGATCGGGACGGAGGTAGAGCAAAGGCAAAGTAACTCGGCCGATTGTAACAGCACGACGTACTCGTGAAAGGGCGGACCCGGAATGGGACCAGCACTGGAAGGGTTTATCTACGAACACAGACAAAAACGGAGAACCCGAGCCAAGAGACCAGTATCCGAAACGGGCGGAGTGCCGAGTAGCGGAAGCTCCTGCATGGAACGAGAGGGACAGATGTCAGTAGTGCCACAAAGGCTAGAGGCTTGTCGTAGCCCGCGACCTGACACTCGTCAAAATACAGGGAGAGAGAAATGGGTCGTGCGAAAGTATAATGCATAGGCTAGAGGCTAGTCTTGTACCGTGTAGTCGCAACAACAGAGGGAAATCCGAAAACAATTGAAACGTCCGGTGACAAAGTAACGCCTAGGCTGGAGGCTAGTCTTAACCCGCGTAGTCGCAACGACTGAGGAGAGGAGGAGGAAAAGGTAAAGGCAATAGAAGCCAGATAAACGTCGCAAGACAGATGCCGACGATGTCGCTTAAGTCAGAGGCTCGTCTTGACCCGCGGTGTCGCCCCTTCGAAGGAAATTCGTCCCGAAAAGATCCTTGACTGCTTCCTTTCATTGTCCTGCGCCGTCGCGTAAATAAGCGAGGTTGCAGGGTCTTGGACATTGTCCATTCTACTGTACTACTGTACTGTACTATGCAATGCACTGTACTGTGTCATTACTACTGCACCTTGTCATATACAACCTACGGGCTGTAATGTATAAAGTAAGTCGTCCGCCTGTGATGCCCTCGTGTAGACGTCCGCCTGTAAGGCACACCTGTAGTTCGTCCGCTTGTAAGGCAAACCTGTAGTTCGTACGCCTGTAAGGCACACGTGTTGGCGTGCGCCTGTAAAGAACGTACGGCAACGGGTCCAGTACAAATTACAAATTTTGGCTGTGATACCGTAATACTAACTGTTCAAAACAAATTGCAGTCCGTGTACGAGGGATGGCTCATGGACTGGGGACTCTATATGTTGCGGACCCAAAGTAGCAGATGGAACAATTAAAGCCACAGAAACAATGCGTCATAAACAGGAAACGACCGTACGACTTTGGATTCCCCGGTCTGTTCCCGCCAATTCCCGTTCGCGTGCGTGGTAGCGCAACAAAGGCCGCTTTTTAAACACAACAACGAACATTTATAGGTCCTAGACGGACAGTATTACTGCGTACAGACGACACTAACATTCCCTACCCTTCTATTCAGTTCCGCGTTATTCCCAAGAAACATGCACCCCTTTCGCAGCTTGCCAATCCATGCTGCGCTCTATAGAGCAGCGAAGGGCGGCTGCAAACTGCGATAGTGTCCCCTTATCCGCAAACATCCAATCCGAGACTTCATATATGTTCACTACTGCGCCTATCGGGTTCAGAGAACCGCAGAATTCCGCAGCAGCTGATGCAAACACGTCCAACCGATCTGTGCAAAACGTTTTGGCTATTTGGCAGCACATAGGTATCCGCACGTGGATGGTGCGGAGTGCCGCTGTATCACCACAAGGAGCCCAGAACATTGCTTCGAAAGCCATGAGGCAGTTTCCAGAGCTCTCCCGGGGCGATGTGAACGCCAACATTTAGAAGGCATCTCGCATCTGGCGTGACCAGAACAAATACATGGCTTTAGACAGCGCCACGCGTAAGGAGGACATCCATGTTGCACCATTTCACGCAATACTACCTCTAGCTTCAGGCGTATTTCGGCCAAGACGTTCAACGGGAGAGAAAGAAGACTTCCTCTGTGAAAAAATGAGTACCCGCCGTACCATTTTGAGGGGCGAGAGAGGCTTGACCGACGCCATCGAGGAAGTGAAATCAGGAGCGTCAGTTCGTGATGCAGCAAGCCAACTTAATATCGCCCAGTCTACGTTGCACTATCACTTCACAACTCCAAGAACAAAAACATTTGTCGACCAACAGTTCTCTCCGAGCGAGAGGAGCAGATGATTATGGACCTCATCGTGATATATTCCAACAAGGTAATACGACTTGGACAGTCTCATTTGTGGGAGGCCATTGCTGTGGTTCTGGGAAGACTGTCACCCTCCCGTTGATTGATACGTCCTTTTTAAAAAGCTTAGCTCCAGATATCTCCGTGCATTTCGCAAGCGACACGCACACGAAATCAGATTTGGACAACCGCTGCGACAAGAAGCAAAGCGCTTTTCTGTAGTGAATGCTGCATTGCTGACCTCGCACTATGCTACAGTAGAAAAGTTGATACAAAACTACAACATAGACGCCCCACGAATGTTTAATCCGGAAGAAGTGGGGGTCACACCCGGCAAGTATTCAAACAGAAAACTGGCATGCCGAAGACTAATGCCAAGGAAAGGACTTCAAAATTTTATTGGCTAAAAATTCCCATATGACAACTGCATAACAATGATGCCAGTCATCAATGCAGAAAGCGAATGCGGTCCTCCACTTTTCGTTATGAAGGGGAGAAGGGTGCTCTACCGCGATGTGTTGCAGAATAGCACTGTTCTGCCAATTACACCGCTCTCAGTTTTGCCTCGCCATTCTGTTTTGGCGACGAGGAGTGAAGGGGTGGAGTTGATAGGGAGACCTTTATCTCCTGGGCATTTAAATTTGCCGACTACACATTAGACCTGAGTGCATACGGACGTAAGGTGATGCTTATATATGATCCCCATAGATATCACATATTGCTTGAAATTCTGGAACTGTTTTTTCAAACTGAATAATAGTTTATGCCCTTCCAGCCCATATCTCTGGAAAGACGAGGCCCTTCGACGTAGTTTTATCTTCGGCCTTCAAGGGAGAATTGAATGATGCAGTGAGTCGCTGTTTAGAGTTCACAGATGGAAGGATGCTCGACATTTTTGATTTATGCTGCGTTATGCGCCAGGCATACGAACATTCCTTCGCTATGGCCAACGTCAGTGCTGGGTTTCGTCGTTGAAGTCTATGGCTTCTGAGTCACAGGCGCCTTCTGAGTGATCCACCACCAGAAAGTGCTGCTTTCGGAGCACTAATTCTATCCGTTCGAGAATTGGAGGTCGCTTTCGAAGCCAATAGGTTAGAACTACGTCACGAAAGTTTAGGCAGTAATGTAGAGATGCTTGGCGGCAGATATGTGGACACTCAGAACGGCTGTGTGATGACTCGTGATACTGTACTGAGACCTATGCGCAGAAAAGGAGCAGCAGAGATGGAAGGCAGAGAAAAAGAATGAGTGTGCGCTGCAAAAAGAAATAAGCACTGCAAAACGCGGTCTAGTGCTTCAGCAGAAGTGAAAAGACCGACCGAAGCTCATTGTTTGCGTCGAGCATCGCTGACTCAGATGAGTGTAGAGGACTTCTCGGCTGGTGTTCGTTCTTTCGAGGAGCGGAGGGCAACTGCAAATATGCGTGTGCTCGACCGACGTCAATCGCGAGCACGACTGACGTGGCAGTTCAAGTTTGATTACATATTTTGAAAAATATTATCTTTCGGCGCGCCCTGTTTTAGGGCGTCCGATCTTTTCTGCCATTTTCTGTGGTTCGTATGAGTCTGAACGGTCGTCAATCGGGTGTGCTATGGTCGCCTTCTTTGTAGCAATAGGGCTGATTCATTGCATACTGTTCGAGATTTCTAAGCTGCATTCGTCGAACTAAATGTCGTCTTTGGTGGACACATAGTAAGTATCTTTTGTACAGTGTCTTATGGATTTCTCCAACAATTCATGGGGCCCTTTAGATCATCTAAAAGATTTGATGACGACGTGAAATCCTAGCACAAGGGCCCTCATTCATCCACATTTGGACAATGCATATGCCCAGTATTGCACCCCTATGAGCCAGAACACGGGTCTTACACGTGTGTGGTTCTCCGGACGGATACTGTAGTCTCGCCGTGGCTTGGTAGTACGCCGATCGATCGAGAAGACATGTACCGGCATAGCGAATAAGCCCTTGCGACATTTCAACCCTATTCACCCTGCCACCTCCCTTCCTGAAGCCTACAACTCGAATCAGAGTCACGCTTCAGCAGAAGGCAGGTGCTGCTTGCCTTTTCCTCTCTGGCGCTACAGTACCACACGTCACAGAACATTCCAATGCTGCGCCCACACAGGCAAATATATCATGGCAAAATCTCAAGACATTGGCAATAGTGCATGAACATCCCCTTTAGGGTTGTAACCCAAGACACTTCGTTTTGTGAAGTATCCCGACATCAAGACGCGACTGTATGATTTTGTTCAGGTTTCTCGGACTGACCGTCTCCCTGTCACGCGCTTGACATTGACTACCCGCGCTTTGCACATATGAGAGAAACTGCTAGGCACAGCTCCTGAAAACACCGTGAGTAAACGGCTCTCTGGGTTTGGTGCATCGAACAGCTGGCTCACGAATTTTGTCAGCCGAAATGCTCTGCATTCCACACACTTGCAAGGGGAAGTTGGCAGCATTGGAGTTTCAGAGGTTGGCGCAGATACTGGAGCACTACGTACTCGATTGCAACACTCCTGCCCAGAATTTATTTTCGAAACGGACGAGACGGGTTTTTTCTTAAGCTGCTTACTAAACGAAAGTATGTCCTACCTGAAAAATAGCGTAAGTTCCTCTTAGGAACTAAGTAAATGAAAGCCAAAGACAGAATCACTGCCTACGTTTGCACAAATGCAACTGGATCTTTGAAGATCCCACTCTCCGTCGTCAGAATATCACCCAGTCCGCGTTGCTTCAAGACAAAATCTCCTGATGTAACATATTTTAACCAAAAATGCTTTGTCACACTCAAGTAAGCTTTAGAAGTGGTACCACGAGGAGTTTTTGGTATTTATGTGCTGCACGACATTGAACCGTGAAGTTATTTTGATGGACAACTGTGGACCATGTGGTATAACTACCTTCGTCCAGACCACTCGGAAACCAGGGGGTTAGAGACAAGGGAGCGCGCGCCGCTGTGTAACCCACGCGCGAACGCAGACCGTACGGATGGACTAGAAAATAGGAAAGGCTCACGTGGCCAGTGATGCGCAGCTGGTCTGTAGTGTTAGAACCGGACGTCCGGTCACGTGATAGAAGCCTGAGCCTAAAAGAGAAACAGAAACGGGATAGCAATTAGCCGTAAAGGGAAGGGAGGCAGACTCTGCCGACTGCCCCAGGGCAGATGCCCCCGGTCTTAACCCCTAAGTGGGACGCCAGGACACTTGTCCAGCTACAGTATCTGTTACCTACTGTAGACCAGCCACTGTACTAAATTGGCTAATTTGTGCCATTAACTACTAATTACCTACTGTTAGGATCCTACACGCGTAACCAGCGGGGTACTACTGTACTCCGCACCGGTCGTCAGCAGTAAATGTAACTCCTTACGATTCTGCTCGCGCTTACAGCCCAACGTACTGTACGCCTGGGCGGCAGCGGTGGTGCCGTCGCCCTCGCGCGGTTGTACTACAGACCACACACTGTCGCTCTCTGTGACAGCCGTATGCAAGCAAATACTCTGACGCTGCCGTGCAACCGTATCTCTATGTACCATCCCATGGGTATGGGAATTATTCCTGCGATGAAGCAATAAAAAACAGATCCGCGCTTCTGAATCGTATCAAGAGTACAGTATGACGATGGCTTGCAATGCGGCGTGCGTATCAACACCTGAAAGCAGGAAGGCGAGTATTGGATGAAGGTTATGACCCTCAAATGCTAGACGTGGTCGAATTTGTCGGGCAAGCATGGGCGAAGATCACGGTTGCTACTGTAGCACGTTGCTGAATCAGAGCGAAAGTACTTCCACCCGAGGTGGAAGAAGCTCTAATTATGACACGTGGAAAGCCACGTGTTCGTGACTATGTGTGAAAGAAGCGTGGTGAGCTCGAAAGACTTGATGAGATTTTTAAAAACTAAAATTGGATGCTCCTTGTGGGATAACTCCTCTCCGCCCTGGGTTGAGTGAGAGGCGGAGGCCTTGTAGAGGGAGCACGCGACGCGACGCGCGGCGCGAATAGATCCGATGCGGTCGAGCTCGCGAAAAGGGAGAGGCTCACTGGCCGGTTACGCGCAGTTGCCCCGTGGTTCGTAAACGGGAGCGACCGGTAACGGGTTAGAAGCCAGCGCGCGGATAAACTACCGAACGGTCGTAGACTAGGCGCGAAAGGGATGAGGGCGATCTTGCCCCAGTTTACTGGTGGGGACGGGTGCCAGATCTTAACCCCTCAGAGGGACGCCTCGGACACCTGTCCCAGTACAGTAGTACAGTACCTGCAGCCCAGTGCGTGCCGGGTACTGTACACAATTAAAAAGCTAGCGCCATCATTACTACTACGGCACGGACGCTGCTACTACACGTGTGCACTACTGTACACGCGTGTTGCTAACAGACTACCGCACGGACGACACGTGTGAAAACGCACACACGTAATACGCGTAGACTACCGCACGGACGACACGTGTGCTCCTGTACACGCGCGCCACGTCACGACCGGTCCGTACACGGGCGCGCTCCCTACACGTGGGCACACCCGCCCACGTGTGCTCCGTGCACGGCCGCCCGGTTAATATTCTTCGCGCGCGCTCGCCGGTTGTTATACTACGGACCCCGTTCCTCAGCTTTCGCTACGTCCCCGTAGCGACCTGCCATACGACCGCGGGGTTCCGTTCCGGACGTTTCCCTCAATTGCGTGCGATGCGGGGACAGAAAACCCTCCGTGTGGACGATCACGCCTCTTGGCTCGTCAACGAGCTGGCGGTATATAACGCCGCCGCCTCTTCCGATTAGGAGAGCGCGTGCTCAGATTCCCCCACGCGAACCAAACTGACCCCCCAGTTCTCCCCCAACACTTCCCTGCGAACTCCGAGACCTCCCCCGACGACGACGACAACGTTCCTCTCCAGAAACTCTTCGCTCGACCACCGATGGACGGTCACGATGACATCTCCGCGGCGCGGGCGTACGGCCAGCCGTTGAGCCTGAGCCGGGCTCCGGCGGCGACGCCACCCGTTCCCACCTTCCAACCGCGGCGGCGCCGTCGCGAAGCGCTGCGGCGGGTCACTGTAGGGGCAGGACCCGCGCACGCACCAATTGATCCATCCGTAGCGGTCGGTTCGCCGCTGCTCGGTATCCAGGCAACACAGTCCTCGCCGCTGCCCCTCGCGGGCGCGGCCGCAAGACCGGTTGAGACGGACCCGGCGCCTCCCTTGGAGCACCCGCCGCCTCCCATGTCGCCGCTGCCCCGCTGCGGGCACGTCGCCACGAAGGGCCGATTCTGAGGCGACGTACGCGGCGCCGTCGAGTAACGCGGCGCTTCCGCCGGCCGGACGAGGGGCGACCTCATCGCAGGGGCGGGATCTTCACCGCCCCCAGTACCTCGGCTTGGCTGCGCAGCGGCGTAAACTCCGTGCGGTCGATTTGGCCTGGGTCCTCAATGGACCACCGCCGCCGCCGCTCCCGCCGACGCGCTGCTGGTCGTAAACCTCCAATCGCGGTCGACGAGTACGTCCGACGGAACTTGTTGGACGCGGCGCGGTTCGCGGTCATTCAGATGGTACGCGCGATCAAGACTCCGTCCGGACGCAGTGCTGTGGCACAGGAGACTCGCGCGAGCGCGTGGAAGCTGCGTTGGCGTCACCTCCCTTGTCTGACGACTGCCGCAAAAGGCAGTGACTTGATGTACGTCCGTTGCGAAGGCGAGGAGAAGTACCATGTCTCGCTGCTGAACCTCTTCGGTCGGTACCGCCACTACGAAGGCATCGTGTAGTGCAATGTGCCTGGCAGGCCGCGAACACAGTCCGACGGTCAAACAAAAAGACGAAAAACAACAACAGCAACAACCACTGCCGATGGCACGCGCTACGGAGCGTTCGAGACTCCCTTTCCCCTTGTGTGGGCTTGCGGCCCACGGTAGCTCAACTCCGACGGGCGGGTTAAGGAAAGATGCCCGGCCCGGGAGGATTATGGTGGTAGAGACTTGTGAAGATTTGAGTGCTCGACGAGTGCGGGTTGGGCTTGTCTACGAGGATGTAACCGCGGTTCGCTGGGTTGTAAGGCCAATGCTCGACGAGCGTCTTCAGCACCTTGGGTATAATTCAAGGTCTTCGACGGGGGCTTGTTCAGCACTTCCCGACGGAATCGTAACCGTGTAGCAACGCTACTACCGACGTGTTGCCCGATGGCTAAAAACACCCTCACCAGCGCGATCGCAATCGCGGTAGGTGGTACCAACTCTGTCTTATACAGTAAGACCTTCGACGGAGGCGTCGTCGCAACAGCCTTCCGACGGAACTTGAAACAGTAGCAGCGCTACACAACGTGTTGCCCGATGGCTAAAACACCTACACCGGATCGGTCGCAACCAACTCCAGTGGAACCAACACAATTAAGGGAAAAATAGAGGTAGAGATAGAAATGAATAGGGAAATAAAGGAAAAAGAAAAGGGAACCCCCGAGCGCAAAGGATAACGTAATCTGTGGTAAAAGGGAGCGTCTTGGGAAAGACGGACTTAGACCAAGGCGATATTCAACTCTGGCAACTCGGGTTACCTTTACTGACTTGGTGGTCAGAGGGCTAAGGTATATATCGCCCCGCCGGAGCCCCTACAGTG
Organism: Chondrus crispus; assembly: GCF_000350225.1. Taxonomy (NCBI): domain Eukaryota; phylum Rhodophyta; class Florideophyceae; order Gigartinales; family Gigartinaceae; genus Chondrus; species Chondrus crispus. Next base: position 51,233 of record NW_005179363.1, on the reverse strand, counting down.
GCTCGCGGCGCTAGATCCTAGATCTAATCTAGTGTCAGCAAAATTAATGCCAACTAATTAACTAAATAAAATAAAATACTTAAAAATTAAAACTGTGCAATTATTCACACGTGTGTCCCCCAACCCGGACTACTTTTCATATCCAAATATTTTCCTTTCTTTTCACCCCCCTTTTCAGGTGCGTATTGCACTACATATCCCCTTTCCGAGCGCTCTTGCACGCCGCTTCGTCATCGTATAATCTCCTCGCCGTTTTTCTCATAACCCTACACCGCCGCATCCGGTAATCGGTGAGAGTGCAAGAGCAAGACGGGCCCCATGTTTCCTTCATCCCCGAGCCACTCGAGTGGTGGTACCAAACGTAGGCGCCACGGCGTAGGCTTTTCTTCCACTTCCCACGACCCTCTAAGACTTCCTTCCATCCCTCGATTACCCCCTGATTCCCAACATGCCGGTCCTGTTGTCCACCTCGATTCCGATCCTAACACTCCGTCCTCACGTCGATACCCTGCAGCGTCGGAGCTCCACGATAAGGCCATGCGCCTTAATCCTGAGCTTTTTGCTTCTGCTAAATGGTTCTCAGTGATCGGTGTATGCGCCTTCGATGACATTGCTTACTCGTTTGCCGATGGCGCCGGTATGCTTCCAGGACAAATCCCCCTTCAAGCCATTCGATCTTACGATTGGTTGGCTCGCATCGCCATTCCTCCCTCCATTCTGTGTCACACTCCGCCTCGTGGTCGTGCGGTGTTATCGACTCGCTTCATGACCGCTGTGTGTGACAGGCTTGAGTTGCCCTTGACGCAGGATCTCATCCCTGAGGAATTCGGTTGTGACACGTGGCAATTTCACACCGAGGGCGAGCGGTCTTACCTCGATAACATGCTGGCCTGGACCTCCGATAACCCTCCTCGTGAAGCTAACCGCCTTTGGTTCAACCAACGGACCGTTTCGGGCGACGCTACGATGTGGACCAGCGCCATAATTCCGGCTAATTTCCGACTTATCAAGCGGGGTACCATCCCCTTCTTCCAGCACACAGTGCGCTTCGAACGCCGTATTCGGTCTGACACGGGTTATTTTGTGGCCTACCAGATGTTGGAGGCGCGCGAAATCTCGAGGTCCCATTACGCGAATCGTTATCGACGTATTCCGTCGTGGTGGAGCCAATTTGAGGTCTGCCAAGGCTTTTGGGCTGAGCTCGGCCCTGTGTACACGTATTACGGAAGGTATTTACGTGATCCTCGACACGGCCTTTGGGCAGTCTTCCTCACCGAGTGGTGTACCAAAGTGGCAGTGACCCTCCTGTGGGAGACCTACGACTGCTGGAGGTTGTGGTACTTGCCTCCCCAGCTCATCAGCCTCATGTGACGCCTCGATTATTCGATTCCCCTGGGCGGTGCTGATGCAGACACCGAACTGCATTCTCTCCTCGATAAAATAGAGGAGGTCGATTGGGACTCGATACCGCGTCAAAATTTCTCTCGTTCCTTCGTCCGGCAACGCCCCTCCTTCTCTCCTGGTCGTGCTCATCGTGGTGCGGGGGACTACGCTTGGTTTAACCCCTGGACGGGATCGCAATGTTCTTGCGACGAGGCCCGTCTGAGTCGGCAGTATGGGAGTCAGACGCTCGTTCCGGGTGAATTGCCCGTCTTCCTTGCGGATCCCCGCGAGCGCGCCCTCTGCCCCAGAGAACCTTTGCGTTCTCGCCCTGTGTTACCGGGCTTACCGACTTCACTTCCTGTCGATCCGGCCGGCCCCACTCTCCCCGTGAATGCTTCGATGAGGGCGACGAGAGCCCCTGAGTGTGAGGAGGTCAAATCCCCTCTGCGGTCTCATTCACCTCCAGTGGCCAGGTGTCAACCTCTGTCCGAGACGAGAGAGGTCTCCTCGTCATCTAGCCGGACTGACAGTCTGTCCGTGCGCGCAGCCCCAGAAAGGAAGGGAAATCCTTCGTCCCTTACCCCCTTGGCTCCTCCTGCTCCGTCTTCCCCTGTGCACGTCCCAGCTCGTCCCCCTTCTCCTGCGGCTGTTCCAGTTGCCGCCCCCTTGCCACCAATTGCCGACGCAGTCCAACCGACCAGGGGAGGTTCGACCTCCCCGTCCTCTCCAGATATCGTCAAAAATAACGATGGCGCCGCCAGCGTCTATCGCACGTTACTCCGTGCCCACGGAATAAACGAGGGGGCTCTTCGAGGAGCGTCCCTTGTTGACCTGCGCTTACTGGCGCAACTTGTCGCCTCACTTCCAAAGAAAAAGACCCTTGGATGAATTGTCCCATTGACCCATTGCCGATGGAAGCGCCCTGCCGACCCATGTTCGGACCGTTGTCTTCGGAGGGTGTCGTCTCATCGTCGACACTTCCCTTCGTTCCACCGAAAATAAATTGCATTTCCGTTTCCTGACAACTTCCTCCTCTTGTTTGCATTTTTCCTCTCTTTTTCCAACACATACGTCATCCTTCTCCTCATTTTCCTTTTCCTCCTCTTTATCCAACACGGCATGCTCATCCTTCTCCTCATTTTCCTTTCCCTCCTCTTTATCCAACACGGCATGCGTCCCGGGCTGCTGGCTGGGATGCGGAGGGTCCTTCGTAGCACGTTATGGTCCTCGTAATTCTCGTCATCTTACAAACACGTCCTGCAATAAATTAGACGTCTCGTACTGCCCTCGCTGTTCTTTGCTGTTAAGTGATTGTCAAAAATAAATGTTCAAGTTCATCGCCCTTATGAGTTGAACTTCGGTGTTACGAGCGTGCGTGCGCAATAAAAACATTTTCAACTTAGCAACGTCGTCGACATACCACAGCCACCTTTGGAAGCGATTTAGTTTCGCCCATACATGTGCTTCAACATGAAGACGAACCATGGCATCTGATGGCTTCGGGAACCACCGTCTGTTTACGGCGTTAGCGTAAATCAGCTGTCCATCCGAGTCTCGTTCTGTCGTCGTTCCCCAAGGATCCTCTTTTTCTGGCCCTAAAGCCATAAGTGAAACAGCCGTCGCGATTCTTTCTCTTCTCAGGCGTAGAACATGTACGGTGCCGGGGTGAAGCGTTCTCACCAATGCTGGCCCGAGGCCAAATGCCATTGGCAGATGCCCCGTGTAGACAAGACGCTTAGCACTGTGTCGCTTAAGCAACTGGGTGTAAAACGGAAGCTTCACTCACGTGATATATTGTTCAGCTTTAACTCTGAATTGGGCTTTATCTGCACAAGCAGCCAATCTTCGGTAGTCTCCCTGGACAACGAGTTTGGTTCGGGCCCTGAGGTGCTCTCCTTCATGCGTTACGTACACTGGGACAGCAGGGTTCGGCTTCTGTTTCTAGACGCGAGATAGATGTTGGGTACCAGAGCGACCGGTGCTAAAAACGAAAACATAACAAGGAGACTTTAGGTCCCCGCATCTGTCTGTTGAAGAAATGGAAATTCTCAGATTCTGTGCAATTGGAGAGTCGGGACAGTTTCTCGTTGCTTTTCTCCCCAACGATGCGGTGAAACCCAAAAGAAAGCCAACAACGACACCCACGCCGATCAAGATACCGGCTTGGACTTCTAAGCTGTGCAGTATTTTTCACGTAACTTCTCTCGGCTCTATGTTACCCTCTCTTTGCTTGTGTCTCGAGATGTGTCATGCGTGGATACTTAGTAGGGCACAGGAGCGATCCGACTTTCTCGATTCTTCCATGGTCCTCCTCTTGTCCCCAGAAAGGAAGACGCCTGTCTTCACAAGTCTGAATGTCCCTCATGGTGCCTCAGTCAACCAGGGGTCCATCACAGCCTTGACCACCGGCGGTGTACGTCGTTACGGCGCGCGTGGAGCTTCCCCTGCAGGGTTCCTCTAAGGCTACTCTGCAGCTTCTTGTTTTCCCTCAACGCGGGGTTCTTCCTTAAAATAGACTTCCTTTCGATACTCCTAATCCGGTGTGTCTGCGTGACTTGTCTTCTCACAAAAAAACAACAGCACGAAGAAAACAGGATGAAAATAGAAAAGCAGAGGAGTAGGAGGGACGGAAAAGTAAAAAGGTAGCAAGTTGTTCAAAAAATAGGAAAAGGTAAGGAGGGGGGCAGCATGATAATTCACTCGGGGTGTGAACGAAAATGTGAACTAGACGTCTGTCGGCGTTTCAGGAAGCAGCAGGGTCGTCAGCAAAAGGCTCGTCGAGTGATGATAAAAATATCACAATTCGTTTCCCTTCTCTCATTTGTTGTTCTTTTCCTCCTGTGCTCCGCGGACGTGAACAGGGAAGTCGGCGCGCGTGAATAGTGGCGGGGTAGGGGTAGGTCATCAGAAAGACCTGGATCGATCTTCGTCGTACTGGGGTCCCCCCAGGCGTGCAGTGACAGTCACTTGGACATCGTCATTCGAGATTACCTTCCTCGATCTCTTACACAGCAAGTTTTGCTTCCAAACACTCCAGTCTTCCGGGTCTCATTTCCGCTGACGAATCTCCAATTTCGCTCTCTTCCTGAGCTTGACAGCTTTAGCTGCTGTTAGCAATGCCGTTGGTAGTAAAACAGGGTAGCTGGCGGCTAGGCAGTTTTGTGGGAATGGATTCCCATGACGAGCGTGATCTTCGGTTGCCGAGTTAACTTCGGTCCCTCGGACTCCTCTCCGTTCACGTGTAAAGTACGGCCCTCATGGTAGAAAGACAAAACATCGTGGCGTAACGCCTTTGTGTGACGAGAAACAAAGCAAAAGAACTCGTTCTCCTTCTCGGTGTGACACACCTCATGGTTCCTCGATGGCGATCGTCGGGTCGCCGCTCTGACTTGGTCTGAGGACATTGAGGGATTGACGTCGAAAACTTGATCGTCGTCGTTCGCGACGCGAAGTTCGCGTTCTGTACGTCACAAAACAAAAAATACACAAACAAAAACAAAAGAAAGGAAACGTTTTTGGTGGCAGGCGGGTAAGTAGGTTGTTCGTGGCGCAGGTCAAGTGTGGGCGCGACGAAACCCCTCTGTGCCCATCGTGCTAACACATTAGTGTTCCCCTCGATGACGAAGGCGGTAGAAAGATATGATGCGTAACAAGCGAGCTCGTTACCCTGTGTTGCCGTCGGCAAGAGTCTTGTGCCTTCTTCGATCGTCTCAGAAAAGGGACGGATGTCTTCAGCCCTTGTACGTGGCCGTGCAGTTGCCCGTGGTGTCGGCGTGTCAGGGCGGTCATGGTCCATGTGGAATCATCTTGTCGCTCGTCGAGCGGACGGTAGGCGCTGCAAGTGAACCGGGAAAGTGCCCTTGGGTGCGATCGGTTACAGCTTCGCCGGTGGCAAGTCTTGAGTGTGTATGCGGTCGGCTGTGAAAATTGCCAACAACATTTCGTACAAGTGCGCGCAATTCCCTGAATTATAGTTAATTTTTCGGAGACTGGCTGGAGCTCCGTCTGCGACTTATACCGATCGTTTGACAGCCCACCGGGGGCCCATCCATTTTTTGGATTAAATTACGCTTCACTGGTGCGGACCGCTTATTCAAACGTCATTCCTTCTCTGTCCGTTGATGACGCGTGGGGGTGATCCTGTAGACTCCGTGCCTCCTCAGGGAATCTCCTATCTCTCTAACGTTGAAAACGCGTCCCGTATCCGCTCCCTCCTTTGACGGGACTCCGCCCTTTGCTCTTCTGGCACGCCTCACTCTGACTTTCCCCCTTCGCACTTCTGCCCTCTCCATCGTCTCGGGTTTCCAGACTCTGCTTGACACGGTTACCCTGGTAGTGCGCGCGCGGCCTGCGGTGGCAGGGGCAACTTCTTCTTCCGAAAATATCTCACAACCGCGCTGCGCGGTAACTGCGCAACCGGTTCCCACGTCGCGTCCTTCGTCCCATAACCATACCATTTCGCCCTGAGGATTAATTCCTCCTCTTGATACCCATGGTCGATGATCTTCTCTATCACATACTCGGCGTCCTTATCCACTCCCTTACGTCCAGGGTTACTTACTTCCCCCTCCTGAAGATCCTCCGATGTCACTAACGCTTCTGAATTAACTATCTGCTGTAGGTCTTGCGGTATCTCCGCCGACCGATTTCGACTAACTAAATTTTCCTCGAGCTCTTGTGTATGCGCCCGCGCGTGAGGGTCGTCCTCACTCTCCATCGCGTCGCGTCCTTGATCTGTCACGTGTCCGCTTAGGTACTGTAGGGCCTGATGTAGACCTGATGTGGGCGCTTGTTCCATCGGACTTGGGGCCAGTTCTACTCGATCTCGCGAAACGCGTTCCTCCTGATCACCAATGGCGATGACAACCGTATTCCTTTGTGACTGCTTAACTGCATACAGACCCGTGGCCACTTGTGCCAATTTGTGTTTAGGTTCCGTAGCCGTACCTTTCTCCTTTCGAAGGAACACGTAGGACCCTACGGGTATGTCGTACTTCGGCTTGCGAAGTCTCGCATCGAAATTTCGCTTATATCTCGCCTGCTTCTTGCGTAGGCTCCTGTCCGCGGTCTTCATCAGACTCTCCAACCATGATTGCCATTTTAGATAATAGGCTCGTGGCGAGCTGAACTCCTCCAATTTGGGTTGCGCTTGCAGAGCTAGACTTCTCGGGGCCCGAGCTAATGCCAGCTCAAAGGGCGCAATGTTCGTAGTTCGATGAACTTGCGTATTATACGCGAACGTTATAATAGCGTCGCTAAACAAATCCCAATCCTTAGGATGTTCTCCAACGTACTTTGGCAACGTGGAAGTCAGCGTGCGATTGAACCTCTCAACTTGCCCGTTGGCCTGCGGATGATACGTCGTCGTAAAGACGTTGCGTATTCCCAAAATCGGACAAATGTTCTGAAAGAACCGTGCCGTGAACTGCGTACCGTTATCGGACAGCAAATTCAGCGGCGGTCCATATACGAATACCCAATGGTGTACGAACGCTTGCGCTATATGCGCAGCGGTAATTTTCTTGAGTGGTACGGTTCGTACCAATTTTGAGTATCGATCTCTTATCACGAGGATGTACCGATTTCCTCGCTTTGTGGTAATTAACTCTCCGAGTATGTCGATAGCGACAAACTCCAGCGGAGCTTTGGGTGTGAACAACTTCATTTCCTTCGTGTTCCTTCCCAACTTCACCCTTTCTCGTGCACATTCGGCGCAATTCTTCGCAACTGCGTAGCAGTCTAGTGCTATTGTAGGCCAATAAAAATATCTTCTTAACGTCTTGTACAGTTTCCTGCGTCCAGGGTGGCCTGCCAATTTTGCGTAGTGGCTCAACCCTAGGACGCGGTCCCTTAACGATTGTGGTATCACCATTTGTACAAACTCTGCCGCAGTACGGCATAGAGTTCCTTCGAATTTCACTGCCTCCTGTGTGAACGTCCTCGCTTTTCCAGCGTTCATATCCTCCTTGATTCGACTGCAGAAAGGGTCGACGGCCTGCTCGCGAATAAGCTCCTACGGAGCGACAGCTTGGAAGTGATCGAGGCGATCAGAGGCGGCCCCCCCTCAAGAGCGAGGATGTCATCTAACGTGTCAAAACTGTCCTCGTCCTCCACTGTACCCTCTGCCGGTTCGGCCATAAAGCATCGCAGTTCGTCGTTGATTTCGTCGACGGTTTCTCCTGCGGTCGGTAATCTTGACAGGGCAACAGCTTGGCTGTTAGCCTTGCCCTTCTTGTACTTGATTTCGAAATCAAATTCCGAGAAGCGGAGCCTCCATCGGATTAATCTCCCGCTGGGGTCGGTTACGTTCATCAACCACCTCAATGAGGCATGGTCGGTGTGCACAATGAAGTGCTCACCATATATATATGGTCTTAAAGTCTGGACGGCCCAAATTACGGCTAGATATTCTTTTTCTGATACAGAATAGTTTCTCTCGGCTGCGGCTAACGTTCTTGAAAAGAACCCGATGGGTTTACGTTGCGCATCCGGATGCGTTTGAAATAATGCAGCACCGATTTGATAGTCGCTTGCATCGGTGTCTACCGAGTATGGTAGGTCCTTCTTCGGCAGCGCCAACACTGGCGATGCCAAGATAGCGTCCTTGAGCTTTTGAAAAGCTTTCTTGCACGGTTCGTCGAATCCTTCTAACTGAACCGGCTGTACTTTCTTCAGTAGTTGATTGAGCGGGTGAGCGATCTTCGCGTAGTGAGGGACGAACCTTCGGTACACGTTACATAAACCCAAGAAGCTTCTGAGCTGTGTTTGCGTTTGAGGGTACCTCACTTGTTCCAGCGCGGCTGTCCGCGCTGCGTCAACTTCTAGCGTACCTGGCCTTACAACTTAGCCCAGATACTTAATCTTTTCGACGAAAAATTCGCACTTGCGAAGCTTGAGCTTCACATCTTCCTTTTCCAATACTGACAGTATCTCGTCAACATGAACGATATGTTCTTCCCATGACTTACTGAAAATGATTATGTCAGGGTCGTTCTCGTCGAATGATCCCAGGAGCTTGCCAATGACGAGCAGCCCGATGATGAGCAGCGCGATCAGCCAATGAAAGGTAAGCCCGAAGGACATTCTTGAAAAACGGAAGAGACCTGAGTGACACAAAAATGCCGTCTTGTCGCGGTCGCTCTCGGGTATTGGCATTTGCCAATATCCTGATATTGCGTTCAATGCGGAAAAGACCTTGGTGTCTCCCAACGAGTCCAGACACTCGTCCATGCGCGGCAAAGGGTACGTGTCCTTCACCGTCACCGCGTTTAACCTGCGGTAGTCAACGCAAAAGCGCATTGAACCGTCCGGCTTGGGCACTAGTAAAACGGGCGACGCCCATTCTGACTGCGCCGGTTCGATGACTCCTGCTTCTAACATCTTCTGTAGTTCTGCGTCCTCGACCTCCCGAGCCTTTGGACCGGCTCGGTAGGGAGCTTGTGTGATGGGCCTGGTCTCCGGGACGAGCTCGATCCGGTGGACCGTGGTATTAATTTCACCAAGAGTCCCATCCCACATCTTAGAGTATTTCTTCAACATCCGTCGGAACCGCTCGCGCAGCCGTTCCGGCACGTGACTCAGGTCGAGATCCTCCACGTCCGGCGGTGGGGGCTCAATCCGCTGTTCCGGCTTCGACGATGCCGTCGCAGAGAGCCCACTCGACCGTTCTTCTGGCTGGTCCTCGCGCGCTTGATCCGACGGTTCGCATCTTGTCTCGCCCGTAGGCGTCTTGGTAGAATTAGGAAACTTTTCCTTCTTCCTTTCTTGAATTCCGAGAACTTCACCAATGGTGGTTTTGCTCTCAAGCACGGACCTCGGGTGCGGTAATAATTCTGCAACCACTTGGGCCTTTTCGCACCCTGACAGGGTACGCCCTAAAATTCGCAACGTGTAAACGAAATGGCCTGTCAGGCTCAACCTGAACGACACCATTCGCGCACGTCAACCCGTGCCTTTCGTACAACGACGAGTACGGCTGAACCGCAACCAAGCCCGCCGTCTTCGAGGTGCATTCAACAACGCGTTGCGTCCCTGGCTCGATAATCGTGGCTCTTGCCACTTTTACCTTAGCGTAAAATCGCTCCCCCTTTCCATCATTCTCGTCCTCTCCCGGGACGAGATTCTTCTTCCCTTTTCTCGTCGAGAACCGCCTAACTATCGGAACCTCCGAGAAATCCGCCAACTCAACGGTCTTCTTGCTTGGATAAATTGCTTCCACAAACCGGTCACAGTAGTCCGCGCCTAGAATTAGCGGGACTGCGAGTTTTTCGCATACAATAAACTCGGCTGCGGACACAAATCTTCCAAGCCTCACAGGCATCTTGATTGTGCCGAGAGTCCGGAGTGGCCTATTGTTCGCGTCGCTGATGTCTTGGGTCGGTCCGCAGGACACCAACATTTCCATTCCTGCCGGAAGTTCCGACCTTCGAACCAAATTCGGTCCGGCACCTGTGTCCAACACACACAACACTCGACTCATCAATCTGACCGTTGGTCCAATATCCGCGTAGACTTTGTAGTTTTTTCGCGCGAGAACCAAGATCTTTTCAGGACATTCTTGTCGCTTAACCCTGTACCAGGGCCTACGAATTTGATCCATCGGACGATCCATATCTCGACTTAGAATTTTCTTGACAACAGCCGGCTCCTTCGGCCTATCCACTATTCCAACTACCTCCTCGTCGAAGGCTTCCTTTTTTGCTAGAGACGGGGAACGGGACTGAGTCCCGGACGCAGTACGTTGAACCTGCACCTCTCGTGACTCCTTCGAGATTCCATTCTCTAGTTTCACTGCGGTTGCGGGTTCCTTCTCACGTCCGTTCCTTCTCAGATTCCATTCTCTAGTTTCACTGCGGTTGCGGGTTCCTTCTCACGTCCGACGACGCGGGCCCCGTGGCGGGCCCTCTAAAGGGTTGGTTCGACCTCGGCGTTGAAGCACTCGGCGTGCCCGCCGTCTGCGAATCGAACCAATTCTTGACCTTCAGATAACTCGTCGATGGTATCCCCAATCTCTCCATCGGAGACAACGCCTCATAATTTCCCAAAACTTGGTGCATTTCCCAGAGGGAAAGAATGCACGTTGGCGCGGCGTGCCCCTTCTCGTAACAGTGATAGCACACCAGTCCGTGCTTCTTGACGGGAAATTGCGGCCTAGGTCCTCCACGGGCCGGCGGCCTTCCTTGATGTTGCAGCCTTCCCATCCAGCCTGGCCTTCGAAACGTTGTACCCTTGTCTTCCATCGGAAGGCGCGGCGCCGGCGTGTGGCCGCGCCCCCGGAACATCATTACGGGATCCGTGGGCTCTGAAAACGACTCCGTCGTGTATGCGGGCGTCGGTAAAGTTGACGACCCACTTGCCCCGTAGTCCTCGTGTTCGTAGCCTTCCGATGGCTCAATAGAATCGCCTTCGGCTACGAACGCTCCTTCATAATAATTTTCATTACTTCTCTGCGCACTGCGCTCCTCTGAAGCGGAGATTGACTCGGCTAAGTGGACGGCGGCGTGACCTTTACGACCGGGATAAGAAGAAGCCCTCGCCTTGTTACCCGCCCTGAACGTCGACGGCATCTGAATCGTGACCTTCTTGGTCTTCTTGTCCTTGGCGCGGCTCACCGAGCCATGCGCCTTTGCGTAATTTACCAATCCCAAAAATGAGACATCTTGGATATCTTGTCGATACTGCGAGACCATGGGCTTGATACTGGCATCTGGCCCCTCGCTGAACATGGTCATGTGCTCCTCCATGGAATAAACATTCCCACAGCGGTTGCTCGCGTCTGTTAGGCGAATGTAAAATTCCATTTCGTCTTCAGACGGTCTCTGCTGAACTTCTCGCAATGCGAGCACGGCTTGACGGATCGCCTCGTCGGTGGCGAAACTTCTCAATAGCCACTGTACGGCCTCCGGCCAGGCGGATACCTTCCCATGGTGGGACCCCGCCGTCTGAGACACGGAAGTGTACTGTTTTAGGGCATTGCCACTAAGGAATTCGGGGAACAAGCGAATCGCTTGTCCCTCATTCATCTCCTGAGTATCAAACTCTTGAACCAACTTCGCCAAAAAATCCGACACAAGGACGCCGTCTTCTTCTGTGAACGTGTCGTCCTTCTTCACCTTAGGTGGAATATCTCTCCTGATTTTTTGCACGGCGGTTCGCCGGGAACTTGACAAATATGTTTGCGGGTTCTGCAAGCGTTACGTTCGGTACGAAAGTAATTTCTTGAAGAGGTAGTTGGTCGGATTCAGCTCCTCCAACTCCTCCCATCGCGGCCCTCGCCGCGTTGCCACATCTTCGGGTTCCGCGTCCTTGTCTCTCCGCGAGGCGGACGAAGTGACTCCGCCTCGTCTGGAAGAAATTTTCTTCCTTGACGAAATTCCGTTTCCTTCTTCTCAACGGCGTTCGGAATCGCCGAATGGTTCGACGAGCCGTCGCCACCATCTTCAGAAGGACCATGCAACTCTGACTGTAAGTTGCGGTCCTCCGGATCGTCACTACAGTGACTCTTGCTTGTACGTCGCTTGTCCTTCTTGGAGGACTTCGACTTGGAGCTCCGCTGTCGAGCGGGCTTGTCCTTCTTCAACCGACGGTCGCCCTCTCTACCCGAAGGGAGCGGCTCGTCCTCCGATCCTTGCGGAGCCTGATCCGCGGCCTGCTCAAGGTCCTTGAGACGTTGCGCGACGCGATCGAATCGGTCATCGATGCTTGTTCCAAATTTTCCTAAGGACTCCAAGGCTTGATTCGCGTCGCGCCTCGCGTCGTTAACTGAGAGTTTCAACGAGGCTAGGACCTCCGGCTCCGCGCCGTCGGCTACCTCCCCTCGTTTCTTCTCGACGAGATCCACGCGAGCTGTTAGCTCTCCCAACACGATGTGGAACTCGGCTGCTTGCAACTCCAGTTGCTTTCGCACTTGGGCCAATTCGTCCTCGAGAATTTTCTTATTCTCTCCGCGAATTTCGCTGCCCATCTTCTCGAACTTCTCGTCGAGGTCATTCTTGTCGGCGGCCATCCCCGTAGGGGATTCTTGATCTCCGGGATCCGTGGCCGTATTGGCCTGGCTCCGGGTGCGAGGACCCCTCGGGATCCTCGACGCCCGTGCCGATCCGCTTCTCCTCGCCCCGGGAAGGACGTCCCCGGGTGCGCTCGTTGACATCGTTCGGCGTAGCGAACGAACCTAAAAAAAGATACAAACAAAAATAAAAAAGAGACTCCGTTACCCAGACCAACTTCCTTGTCGTAGACAAAACCGTTCTCGTTCGGGAAACCACTTTTGTAGTGCGTCTCCAGACCGGGACTTTCGTAGGCGAAATTATTGATCAGGTCTCCTATACACCAAACTTTCTAAGTCGGGAGACTACGTTTGTAGTGCAATGTGCCTGGCAGGCCGCAAACGCAGTCCACCGGCACACAAAAAGATGAAAAACAGCAACAGAAACAACCACTGCCGATGGCACGCGCTTGCGGATAACATTCTCGCCCGCGCGCCTCGGCGATACAGGAGGTGTGGGGTTCGTCTTGTCCTTGCCAATGGTGACCGTCGGTCAGGAGAAAGCTAAAAGAGAGTCGAGATGGAAAATGCAGCTGGAGATCAAGGAGCGAAGCAGATGTGCAAGGACGCTCAGGAGGGGAATATATAGTACAATAAGGGGTTGCACAAGGGGGCGAGGGGAAAAGAAACTAAGTTGGAATGTGAATACTGTAGTCCGGGATTGGGGGACACACGTGTGAATATTTGCACAGTTTTTATTTTAATTATTAATTTTATTTAGTTAATTAGTCAGTATTAATTTTGCTGCCATTAGATTAGATCTAGGATCTAGCGCCGCGAGCTACTGTAGTGGCTCCGGTTGGGCGATATATACCTTAGCCCGCTGACCACCAAGTCAGTAAAGGTAACCCGAGTTGCCAGAGTCTGATATCGCCTTGGTCGAAGTCCGTCTTTTACAAGACATTCCCTTCTACTAAAGATTACTTTATCCTTTGCGCTCGGGGGTTCCCATTCCTCTTCTTTTATTTTTCTATCCTTTTCTATCTCTAATTCTACCTATTTTCCCTTATCTTCTGTTGGTGCCATCGGCCTCGGTTGCGACCGAACCGGTGTAGGTGTCTTGGTCATCGGGCGACACAGTTGACGTAGCGCTGCTACTGTGACCCATTTTTCGGCGGAGACTGTTGCAACGACGTCTCCCTCGAAGGGCTTTGTCGTGTGTACAAGCCAGTGTTGGTGCCATCGGCCTCGGTCGCGACCGAACCGGTGAAGGTGTTTCGAGTCATCGGGCGGCACAGTTGGTGTTGCTACTTTCATTTCATCCCGTCGGCCTGCGGTGCGACGCCCCCGTCGAAGGCCTTGTCGCGTTACAAGGTGTCGAAGAAGCTCAACGAGCATTGGCCTTACAACTCAGTGGAACCGGGGTACCTAAGTACACGCCCCACCCCACACTCGTCGAGCAGTTCTCCTCGCAAGTCTCTACCACATCGATCCCGGGCCGGGCTATTTATATGTGCCCCCCCCGCTATCAGGGATCTGAGCTACTACGAGTCGCACGCTCGTTTAAACGGAGAAGGGAAAGTGGGACACTCCGTAGCGCTGTGCCGTCGGCAGTTCTTCTTTTTGTTGCTGTTGTTGTTTTTGCTGGACCTTCGGACCGCGGTCTCTGCCTGACAGGCGCATTGCACTACACCCTCGGCTCGGGGACGTACTCGCGAAGCCACGAAGCCATAATGTGCGAAAATATCGGGGTGCCTCCGAGGCGAACAGCGGCGGTTGCAGGGAACAAACGGCAGAGGCAGTTGGATTGGGCCACGCTGCGGTTGCGCGGCATTTTGCCCTCTCGTTTCGAGAGTCGGCATGACGAGAGAGGGAGACTCTACGACACCGCGCGCTGGACTCGTACGGTGTAAGCCGATGGCATCTGTCACCCGGCAAGGCTGCCTCAACCGCGAGCCCGGGCGTCACGGCACCCAGGGAAGCAGCGCCGGAAGGGAGATGAAAAGGTCGGACGTGGGTTGTTAAGGAGTCGGCGTAGCGAGACGCACGCGGAAGACAGAAGAAGAGGGGAGGCACGGCTACGGATGAGGGACGACGAAGACAAACGACGGCGCAGAGCTCGGAAATGGTGACCGTACCGTAAGGCGAACGTCTGCGTTACGGGACCAGTTGATCATCAACGCGATGATCATCAATGGCGATGATCGCCAGCGTCGATCCGGGACAGCTGGAGGGAGCGTGGCGCAGGCCAAAAGAGGCAAGACGGACGTATCGATGAAGGGAAAGGACCCCCCTATTCGCGTACGTGAACGCGGACGTTCACGCTTGAGGGGGGGCCGTGTAGCATAACCGCCGGCTACTGTCCTATACGTTAGATTTAGAATTAGATCTAACGCTGTAAGGTACGGACCTTACAGCGTGCGCGCGCGCATACCTTACAACGCGCGCGCACCAAGACGTGTACCCCACGTGTAGCACACGTGTGCTGTCGGACCCGACGGCTGACAGCGTTACAGTGCGGGCCGGCCCACACTGTCCACAGTAAGCCGACTACAGTACAGTCCGTACTGTACTGAAGACGGTTAATTAACTTGTACAATAAATACAGGGAGCGACCGTGGGCGGAGTGGGCCCAGAGCAGGCAACCTTCCGCCGACGGTCGGCCACCCAGCTTATTCTACCACTCGCACCCGCGTTCAGCGAGCTTTAGTTACCACCGCGTGCGTAGAGGACGCGCGCGACCGACGGCGAGCTCGGATCCGCCTCCACCTGTCAGTACCGGATCGTCAACCGGTACTGCTCCGGGGCGTCGAGGCGTCGATCCGCCTGCCCATGCGCGCGTCCGACGGGGACTCCCCGCCGACACCGCTCTACAACCCGCTACCGGCCCGTGCCAGGTGGCGTTGGTTGGTTAAGACCCTCGGTACCGCCGATCCAGGGTCTTCTGCCGAACAAGCCGCGAACACCCCCCCTCCGTGTGGGGGTGTTTATGCCACAACGGTGGGCGCGCTAACACTAGGTCGAACAGAGTCGTCTCCGTCGACCGGTGGACCTGCGTATTGTACGCGAAGGTCAGCGGCTGCACGTAGTCGTCCCAATCGCGCTGGCGCTCCTCCACGTAGTGCCGGAGACGTTGCACCAACGTACGATTGAACCGTTCGGTCTGCCCATTCGACGGGGGGTGGTAGGCCGTCGTGAGATAATGCCGCACCCCTGGGAGGGCGCACACTGCGTCGAAGACTTTCGCCCCAAATTAGGGGCCATTGTTGGTTAGAACGTAGCTCGGCGCTCCGTAGACGTAGACCCAGTTGTCTAAAAATGCGTTTGCGACGACTGAAGCGGTTGTGGTCCGGAGCGGGATACTGCGCGTTAATTGGAGAACCGATCGGTAATAACCAAAACGTGTTGGTTTCCGTGCGCGGTTTTGGGCAGGGGCCCCAGGAGGTCCATTGCGACGAACTCCAGGGGGCCCGCCGCGCGGAATAGCTTGAGATCCTTTTAGTTCTTGACAAGCGTCCCGCGGGTTGCCGCACACGAGATGCAATTACGTACGGTCGCAAACACGTCGCTGGCCGTATGTGGCCAGTAATACTCCCTGCGAAAGGGTATAGTACATACGCCTCGCTCCCGGGCGACCTGCCAACCTCGGATGGTGTGCCAGGTACAGTACCCCGGGGCGCAACCGACTCGGTACCACGCGCTGCAGGGTCCCATCCTGCGGGGACTTCCTGACTAGAAACCCGTAGCGGTCGATGCCGAACTTCGAGTTCGGCGTCCCCACGGTTTCCGCGGCGAAGCGACAGAAGGCGTCCTCAGCTGGTTCGCGTAGAAATTCCTTGACCGAGATGGACGCAGCATCGCGTTCCTCGGGAGTTATCGCGAGCGCGTGACAACCCTCTGGACGGTCTTGCGGCGGGTCCCAGTGCACCTTGTCGAGGAGGGCCTCGCTGCCCTCATCGTACTGGACCGCGAAGCACGGGACCTCATCATCGACCGGTTCGGTGTCTCCTCCATCGGTACGTAAGCGCGATACGCCGTCCGCTAGTTGGTGCTTGACGCATGGGCGGTACTGTACCTCGTAGTCGTACCCCGCCAAGCGCAGACGCCAGCGAGCGAGCCGACCGGAACTGTCCGCTAAATTGAGGACCCAGCGTAGGGCCTCGTGATCTGTGCGGAGGTTGAACGCGCTTCCGTATAGGTACGGCCGTAGCGTGAGAATGCTCCACACTACGGCCAAGCATTCTTTTTCGGTAGTCGTATAATTGCGCTCCGCACCGGTCAACGCGCGGCTCCAGTATCCGATCGGTCGAGTATCTCCGTCGGGTTGCTCCGTCGGGTTGCTCCTGTAGAAGAGCGCAATCCACTTGGTGCCCGCACGCGTCGGTATCCAGCGTATATTTACATCCGTAGCGCGGCAGCGCGAGGATTGGCGGCGACACGAGGCGCCGCTTCAATTCCTCAAACGCCGCATATTCCGCATCGGTTAATATCTCGAACTCGTAGGGCTGATTCTTGCCAGTCTTCTTGTTCAGCGGCGCTGCGATCTTCGCGAATCCTTGAACAAACCGTCGGTAAACGTTGCACATCCCGAGAAAGGATCGCAGTTCCGTTTGGTTCGTAGGCGCGCGCGCGCTCGATCTCGATGAGGTTGCGTCGCTCCACCTCCAACCGTCCCGGGCGGATAACGTGCCCGAGATAGGTTACGGAGGTGTCGAAAAACGCGCACTTCGCTAATTTTAGCGACACGCCCGCGGTATGTAGCAGCCGTAGTACCTCGCGCACGTGCGCCATATGTTCCGTAACGGTTCGAGAGTAGACACTGACGTCATCGAGGTAGACCAGCGCGGTCTCCCATTTCACGCGGGACAGGATGATGTCGACCGCGCGTTGAAATGTGGCCGGCGCGTTTTTGAGAACGAACGGCATGTGTAGAAAGCGGTAGAGGCCCGAATGTGAAGCGAACATAGTTTTATCGCGGTCCTCCTCGTCGGCAATCTCCACCTGCCAATAACCGCTATTACAGTCTAGCGTGGTAAAGACAGTGGCATCGCCGAGCGAGTCGATGCATTCGTTCATGCGCGGTAGTGGGTAGGAGTCGCGAACCGTAACGGTGTTTCGCTTGCGATAGTCCACGCAGAACCGCATTGGTCCCGTCCTTTTAGGGACGAAGACCACGGGGCTCGCCCACTCGGCCGATGTCGGTTCGATGACTCCCGCGCGCAGCATGCGGTCGATTTACTTCTTCTCCTTCTCGCGCGCGATGGGTCCGGCTCGGTAGGGTGCTTGGTAGATCGGCTTCGCACCGGGCTTCAGCTCGATGCGATGCTTCGTAGCATCGATCTTACCCAACTGGCCGGACCACATGTCCTTGAACTCGGACAGCATGTCCACAATTTCCGACCGGACGGTACTGTCTTCTGCGCCAATATGGATGTCTTCTTCTCACGAGCGGGTCTTCTCCGCGTCCGTATCGGTCCGCTCATCCGCGTTAGCGGGATTGCCACTGTGGGCGTCGTCCGTTTCCGGTTCTACGCGTCGCGCGCCTCCTCCCGTAGCGGCCGAGGATTTAATCCTGCCATCGTCCGTAGCGGGTCCTTCTCGTCGCGCGCATTCCCCCGCAGGTGAGGAACTAATCCTGCCTTCGTCCGTATCCGATTCTTTGCGACGCGCGTGTCCTTCCGTAGCTGTGGAGGATTTTCTTCTGCCATCATCCGTAGCTGGTTGTTCACGTCGCGCCTGTCCCTCCGTAGCGATCGAGGAATTATTTTTGTTCCCTCCCCCTTCCTTAGCGTCGGCCTCTCCGGGGGCCGACACGCCAAGTGTCAGGATATTTGTGGGGATGGCAACGCGAGACCAACAGCGGTATGCTTGGGGACGTGGACTGTGCGGTTCCTAAACTTATGACCAGCACCGTAAACGGTTCGCCCGAGAAGGGGTCCATGACCCCCTGGGCCATCAGGCATAAATTCTTATGCGCCGTTTTGGGGTGATTTTGCAGGAAGCAAAGCCCCCCAACTGGTGTTGCGACGCGTACCATCGCTTAGGTCATCGGGGGTATCGTGACCCCCTTGACCATGCAAATTTTCCGTGACGGTACGTTCGTCTGTAACTGCGCGCGCTTCCGGTCGGCCGAATTTTCCTTCTGCGGGAGCTGCTGCGACCGTCCCCTCGGGGCCATCTTGCGGTCGTGCCTTGAGGGTGTGACTCCCGTCAGCGCTACGGACGGCGCATGATGGAACAGAACCTTCCTCTGCGGTGGCAGGATCGCCTTCACGTGGCGATCCAGGAACGTGGTTCCGAGGATACAGACCACCGCAAGGTTGGTGACGACCAAGAACGGTACGCACGCGACGAACTCACCAATCCAGACGTACAGTTTGACTGTCGTGCACTGGGGTCGCTGTGTATAACCCCAGGGCAGAGCACGAGTGTTCGGAACGCGGGTTGTACGGGAGACCACCCGGTGATAACCGGCAACGGGGTCCGGTCGCGATCGGCGCAGTAGGTAGCAAAAAGGAGGGTTAGAGCAGGGGATCGCCCAGAGGGGGCGGAGCGGTAGGGACGTCTCGCGCAGTAGAGCGGTTAGTATCCTCGGTAGCAGCACGCGCTGTAGAGCGGTTGGGATTCGCGGTCGTAGATGGGCTCGCGTGGTGTAGCACGTTATGTGCTAGACCGGCGCGAGGCTGCTACCGAGATTCCAGAAGCTTAGGAAAAGAACCCAAGGCTTCGTGCCTTCTTTACTTAGGGTCGAGCGTCGACTAGATACTAGTCGACGTCGTAATAATAATAATAATTATTATTAATAATTAATTAATTAGAACACGGCAATAATTACCGGCGTACCAGCCTCAGCGCTGTACAGTACGCAATTCCCCCTGTACAGTGAATCCTCGCTAACTGCATATGAAAAGTGGACGGCTTTCGTATGCAGTTGGCGAACATATGCACTTGTCGAAAATGTCCATATATAGGGCATCTATGGAACATCAGTAAACGCCTCATTTTTATTCAAAAAATTCAGATATGCGGGTCTGCCGTGCTGACTTGGCCTGCTGGAGTTTTACATCACGCTGCAAGGTGCGCAGAGAGCCCAAGACTAGCGGGTCTGCAAAGTCCGCGCTCTCAAGAAGGTGGCGCACTACAACAATACACCTCAAGCGCTCTTCATATCCGACCCCCTCCAAGTAAGATGCAGTCTCTGCATCACTTTCCTCGCTTTCAACTTCCCCATCTGTCATCGCCGCCACTGCCCCCGACACAAGAGTTGTGTCATCGGGTTCCTCTAAAACATTGTTCTCATCCTCAGGATTTGTTATAAAATCAATATCCATCTGTGTCCGAGGTGCGACGAGTTCGGACATTGCAGCCAATACCTCTGCCACTGTACTATCTTCAACCCTTTGCACCTCTTCAGTTCCCATCACTAAACCCGTGTAATGCCAGCAATTCTTCAAAACTGAGGCTGGAATGTCGTCCCACATTCGTCTCATCGCCTTCATAGAAGTCAACTGATCGACCTTATATATATTCTCCACCTTAGCATCCATATAATCCAGCGCTCTCTCGTACTGCCACTTCCGATATCGTACCTTAAGTGCAGCGATAATGCCTGCGTCTAACGGTTGCAGTTTAGACGTGGTGTTCGGCGGCAAAAAAACAACCTCAACGTTATCGAGTAGTGGCAGAGTTTCCTCTGTACCATGAGCTGAACAATTGTCGAGTAGAAGTAGCACTTTTCGGGATGGACTGGAACGAGAAATGTATGAAGAAAAACGTAGAATCCATGCAAAAAATAAAGCGCTCGTCATCCACCCTTTTTTGTTTGCGTGATAGTCAAACCGCAGCTGCTGTCCTTCCTGTTTCTTAAAACACCGAGGCTTCTTTGCTTTTCCAATACACATCAGTGGAAGGCGCTCCGATCCATCCGCGTTACAGCATGCCAGGTAAGTCAAGCGGACCTTCTCGCATTTTCGACCAGGTAACCTTTCATTCGCTATCGTGCGATCTGGTGGCATGCAATAGAAGTGGCCAAACTCGTCCGCATTGAAAACATCACAGTGTTTATAAAACTGAATTGTACTGCGTAGCAAGGGCATTTGACGATCAATTGCAGCCTGGTCTGCATCTCCCGATTCGCCATGAGACGTGATGGATTTAAGGTTCCACCGTTTCTGGAAACGGGTCAACCAGCCTGAGCTAAACATAAGCTTGGTTTGTTTCTGCGGCGGAAGGGACAAGTTCATGAGATGCTGTAACCTCCTTGCCTTCGCAATAATTAAACTTCCATTCACACAGCGCCGTGCGCGAAATTGAGCATTGATCCAGGAATGCAATGCTGCCTCCAACTCTCTACAATTGCCATAAGTGTGGCGCTTGCGGATTGCTGAAGGAAAGAGGGACGGGCGAGTTGCATTTTTGATGATGCGAGAGATGGTAGATTGGTTCGGCTTACGGAGGAGGTGGAATTTGTCGTAGGCCCACTGTGCGAGCGCTTCTTGGTGAAATGATTCACCTGCAGAAATTCGACGCACCCGCTCGTCCATTAATTTCTGTTTCTGGACGACTGTGAGTGAGGTGAGTCGTGTATGGGAGTCCATGTTGTTTTGGTTTGGTGGTTGAGGACGGTTGTGAGGCAACTGGGAGAGCGTGTGCCTATAAACCATGGTGTTGCGATGTTTCACAGTAAAGTGAAGTTGGACTGTAGCCTAATGCCTCTGTCCTACGGCCTAAATTCTGCGTGCCGCCGCTGGTGTTGACTTTGCAGTCCGCCGCCGGTGTTGAATTTGCAGTGCCGACGGCGATGGCGAATCACTGCATATTTGTTGTCATACGTTTTTATTTGTTTCATAGGTTGCCTCTGTATGAGGGTTCGATATGATTAAGGATCACTTTCTTGATGCAGTTATGCGGTATGCAGTCCAGTGTCATATGCAAGCTGGATTCGCGACTCCGCAGCTGGTAGCTGACGAACGCATGCAGATATCGAGAATATGCACAAATCGAGCATGCAGTTAGCGAGGATTCACTGTATAGGGTTATGATACCCGCCTAGACGTGGGAATCGACACGCCTAGACGTGGAGTGACAGACTGTCCGTACTTCGACAGGGCTTACACCCGGCCATGCCTGGGTGGGTAGTTACACGATTACACGTGGTACATGTACACGATCATATGTGGGTAACACGTGGGATGCGCACCCGGGAGGGTGGCATCCCGCGTATGCCTCGCGATTAAGGGAGGCGTAACAGTGCACTACATAGCCCCCCTCTCAGAGTAGAGCGTCCCCGCGAACTGTATTCCCGGCGATTTCGCTAAGTATGCGTACAGTATCCCGGTCGATGACCGCCCTGATTTCCGCCTAGTGGCGTACAGTATCTCGGGTGGATGCCCGAATTGATTTCCGCCAAGTGGCGTACAGTATCTCGGGTGGATGCCCGAATCGATTTCCGCCAAGTGGCGTACAGCACCCCGGGCAGATGACCGAATCGATTTCCGCCAAGTGGCGTAAGTGTCCCGGGTCTAAGCCCGATATGACCGGTCGGCGGAGCGGAAGGTGTTCCGACTACGGGGTGGTCGAGTGTGTTCGTACGCCTCGCGAGTGTAGCCGGCGAGTATAGTCAGCTGGTGTCCGATGCAGGGCGCCATGTACGCGGGGATATACGCCCGAGATGGCGGAGTGTGGCCTCGACCGAGCGAGTTGTGGGGGCGAACCATGAGCGACGCCCCCCTCCTGTTCGAGAGGGCTCCCTTCCTCTCGGCGGAGGGTCTGCGAGATCCGGAGCTAGTCCGTACGTACGCCACTGCGTCGGGCGAGCTCCCGGGTGGCCTTAGTTTGCAAGCCGTGTTCTCCCGCGATTTTACCCACCGATTGGTCGTGGAGAGGGAATTATTGCGCCCCGAGTTTCGGCGGACGGACGCCGAGTCGCGTGAAGCGTTCGTGAGTTTTCTCCGGCAGGGCATTCGCCGTACGCCGTGTAATCGGTTGGTCCCGCGAGCGTGGGGGCTCGACACGTGGGCGTACAGGTCGGAGGCGGACCGGGGTTATGTCGCTAATTTACGGCGGGTAATGGAGGGTCTCCGCGATAGGGAGGAGGTACCCTCAGTCTCGTTGATGGCCTGGGACACTCCGTTGATGCCCCCCGGCTATGACGTCGAATTGGAGAGGCGGCGAGATCCCGTGATGCATGGGAAGCTGAAATTCGAGCATCGTATGAGAAACCGAATGGGGGTATTCATCGCCTATGAGTGGGTCGAGGTAACCTCGCTCGAGCGAGAGACGTTGCACACTCGGTACCCCGAGGTACCGACGTGGTTTGATCAGTATGAAGTCCGGCGGACTTCATAGCTGAGCTCCCTCCGTGCCTAGTGTACTATGGCCTCGGCATGATGGAAGATCCTCAGTCGCCAAAATGGATGGTGTTCCTGAGTGAGTGGATCGCGATTATAGCCAAGCGCTTCATCTGGTCCACGTATGATGGGCGCCTGTATGTCCTCCCTACGGCCGTGGTGGAGTGGTTGCGGAGGCTCGACCTGACGAGGGTGCTGGGGTCGGCGGCGCTACAGGAGCGTCTACTCGCCCTGTTGGATATCCACGACAGTGTTGACTGGCCTCGGGTTCCGTATAACCAAGGGCACCATTATGACAATCATCGCGTGAGGAATCACTCCCCAGGTCGGAGGTATGATGCCGGCACCCCGCTAACGGGCAACTGGGTGCGTATCGCGGCCGGGACCTTGGACGTCACCCAGCCCGAGCTGATGCGCGGGCGACCGGAGCAGGCCACTGGGGGTGGTGTCGGAAACACGTGCGTACGAGTCCGGGAGGAGACTCCTGGGGGCGATCCCGAACGCGGGGCTCGAGAGCCCGTGCGGGTGAGGGCCAAACACGGCGAGCGTGGAACTTCGGCGGATGTTGGGATGGCCGAAGGTGAGGCGACCGGGACGCACGTAGGGGCCCCGGTCGGGGAGGGACGCCATCCGACGGAGTTGTCGGAGGCGGACTTGCGGGTGCTCCTGCGCAACCCGCGGATGGTGGCTGCGGTACGTCGCCTTGTGGCGGAGGGCGGTGCAGAAGAGGGCGCCGTGGCACCTCGGAGCGCGTCGGCCTCAGCGGCCGTCTCCCCGGCGAGGGAGACGCCCCTACGCGTTGTGGCGGAGGGCAATTCCGACAAGGTCGTCGAGAAGGGAACCTCTGCTTCCCCTACAACGGAGAAGGAGGGCGGTGTAACTCCTGGCGAGCCTCGCGAGGTGCTGCCGGAGGAGGAAGTCGGGGACTATGTGGAAGAGGTCTAGCCCGCGTACGCGTCGCTGTAGTCCTCCATATGCGAGTTACGCCCTCGAAAGTGCGAGTAATAGTCCCTCGATTGTCGAGTTACGCCCTCGAGAGTGCGAGTAATAGTCCCTCGATGGTCTAGTCATTTAGTGCCAGGCCTCGAACCTGCGAGGTAGTCTAACTCGCCCCACGGAAGTGGGGACCGAGATCCTGAATAAACCTCGTTACATGAGGGAAAGCCGCTAGATCCCGACGTGCGGACGAGCGCGCGGTACACCCTCTCAGCGCTGTACACGTGGCGTAGAGGGAAATCCGCCTTGAGTTGGCGAGTTCTATTTTTCTCACGTCGGTGAGTCTCATTCCGACCTCACTTGGCATACCCTCGTCTTGGCCTGTCCTGTCCTCCCCCTGGCGCGGGTCAGGGAGTCGGTCGCCGGGTCTTGCCTTGCGATCCCCGAGCGTCTTGCTTGGCTGCCCTCCTCGAGCGGGCGAGTCCTTGTATCCTCCCGGGGACGTGGTCTACGCCTCACCTTAACGGGGGTTAATAATGCGACCCCTTCCCTTTTCCTCGGCGAATCCCGACGTCGTGTATACGAGAATTTCCTACTCGGGGGAAGAGGTCGGATGCCCTCCGACCTGCGAACCGACAAGTCCCGTCTCTCTCGCTCTCGCGAGTCGCGGTCTCGAACTTGCGAGGTTTACCCTCGCGGTCGTCCGGCGGAGTTGCGGGCCTGTCTCGCCCGTGCGAGTAGATGTACCTCGTCGGGGAGGGAGTCACCACCCCGAATTGACGGGGGGAAAGGGGCGCCCTCGTTCCATGAGGTAGTAGGTTGACACCGCTGTCAACGTGCGTCATGCCTCGAGCCGGCGAGTATCGGCAACTCATCGGGTGGAAGAATCACAACCTCGAATTGACGAGGGGGGGGTCCCTCGTTCAACTAGGTAATAAGTTGTTACCGCCGTAACCGCGGGTCATGCATCGATCGAGCGAGTATTAGCCCCTCGGCTACGAGTTAGGCATTCGGCATCCTCTTTCACCGCGAGTCATGACCCTGGTATATGTGCGAGTTCCCTCCTTGGTACGGGAAGCGGCCTTTCCCTTCGACACTTCGAACTGACGAATCCCGTCCTTCTCGCTTCTGCGAGGTCACCGTCCTCGTTGTACGAGACGTTATCCGCGGCCTCTTCTGCCGGGGCTAATGCTGCATACCGACGCTGTCGGGCCGGTCCCATAGTGACCGAGCGGGTACCCGCAGGTGCTTGCGTCGACAGTAACGTACGACAGTATTGTAGTCAACGTGGTGGGCTGGTTCCCAGGTGTCGTCGTCCGTAGAATAGCCATACCAGTGAACGCGAAACACCGGAATTCCGTCCGAGCCGGCGGCATGCCCGGAGAGGGATTCTACGACGTACTCGGTGGGTAACACTCCCGGGGAGGTCGGAGAACGCGGCGGAGGTGGGGCCGGCGACGGTGGTAGGCCAGCGCCGCTGATGTTAAAGGCACACCTCGCGGCAAGGGCCGGTATGGTCTCCGACAGGGCCTGTTGGACGGCTCGCCTCGCGGGTGTCGGTGCGGAAGGTTCGCGTGTCTCTCGCAAGGGAGCAAGCGTGGCCCGATCGTGTAAGCTGCCCTTCGCCCATCTTGGCGGGACGCCATTTCTCCCTCGGGCGCGACACGTGTCATTGGAGGTCGCGGCTCGGGGGGGTGTACGCGCATTCTCGGGCGCCCCCGGCGCACTGCGGGGTGCCCGTTTTTCTCTCGCCGATGCAGTAGCCGCAGCCTTTCGGTTCGACGATGGAACCTCCCTTACCTGGGGGGGGGGTGGGAGCGAGTCGAGATATAACCCGCTCCGGGGTTTCGCTGGTCAGGGCATCCATCAGTCCCGGAGCGTGCGCGGGGGAAGGCGCCGGGGTGGCGGTGTCCTCTTCCGGCTCGAGGTCGTCGAGCGGTAGATTACCCAACTGTCCCTCAATGCCTCTCCCTCGGATGGGAGTCGTGTCCGACGACGGGGTTTCCCCATCATCGCGCTGATCCGCCAACGAGGGCGTAGCGCCCCCGACCGCGTTGCGTAGCGAGGGGGCCTTGACGACTCTATCTCGAGAGATTCTGTCCTTCAGCCCGGTACCTCGAAGGACGGTGACAGTATGGTCATCCACCTTTACCACGGGGAACGGTCCCTCAGTGCGCGGTGCGAGTTTGTTGTTCACCCGATCCTTGTCGGTTCGCTCCTCTGAGCGTAATGCCGCTTCTCGGTTAACGAGGACTTGGTCCCCTACTTGATATTCCGGCGTAGGGAGTCGAATCCGCTTGTCAAAGTCGTCCTTGTAGCGTTCCTGTCCGGCGCGTAGATTCCTGTCAGCCGTGGCCATGAGGCCGCGCAACCACGCGAGGAAGCGGAACTTGAAATGCGCCCGTGAGGCGGAGGGTGCCAACAGCGGAGTTTGCTGTAGGGACAACGGACTCGGCGTCCGGGATAACACCAGCTCAAATGGCTTCATGCCGATCATGCGGTTGACCGTGCAGTTGTAGCCATAGGTGAGGGCATCCGTGTACTGGTCCCAGTCACGTTGGTTATCGGCCAGATAGTGCCGTAGAGTTGAGACCAACGTTCTGGTGAATCTTTCCACCTGCCCATTAGTCTGGGGGTGATATGCGGTTGTGAACACACTCTCAATAGAGAGGATTTTGCACACTCCGAGAAAGAACCTCGAAGTGAATTGACTCCCGTTGTCGGAGAGGAGCTTCACTGGGGCTCCGTAAACGAAGACCCAGTGTGAAATGAACGCCTGAGTTACTGTCTCGGCGGTGATTTTCCGTAAGGGTACGGTTCGGGTTAACTTGGAGTAACGGTCCGTCATCACCAAGAGGTAACGATGTCCTCTTGGGGTTCGGGGTAGTTCTCCAAGGATATCAATTGCAATGTACTCCAGGGGGCCTGATGGAGGGAACGTCTTCAATTCTGAGTTGTGTTTACGCAATTTGATGCGGGCCTTGGCGCAGTCGGGACACATCCGGACTGTGGAATAGGCATCGACGGACATGCTTGGCCAGTAATACCGCTGCCGGAGCGTGTAGAATAAACGCCGACCTCCAGGGTGACCTGAGGTGGCGGGATAATGCGATAAATACAACACCCTGTCACGGAGGGTTGTTCGGACGACAATTTGTTCGACACCATCCAGGTGGGCTTTCCGACAGATTAAACCTTCTGTGTTGATGAAGAACCGTGACAATCGGAGTTGGGCGGAACCCTCCCCCTTCGCAAGACGGGAAGCCACCTCCTTACACAGGGGGTCGGAGAGTTGCTTCCGCGAAAAATCGTCGTGCGTCAGCGCGGCCTTTGATGCCGGGGGTTCCAAGGCATAACAGCCGGATGTCACGTCGACCTCAGGGTCGTCATCATTTTCCTCTGTGAACAGAGGATCGTCCTCAAGGTCCAAAGCTGAGCAACAAGGTATCTCCTCGTCCACCGGGACGGTAGTACCCCCCGCGGAGGGTATACGACTTAAAGCGTCGGCAAGGCAATTCTTGATTCCCTTCACGTAGGTAACGTCGAAGTCATATTCGGCAAGGCGCAAGCGCCACCGGGAAAGTCGACCACTCGCATCGACGAGGTTCATGAGCCACCTGAGAGAATGGTGATCGGTGTTGACCGTAAACCGCTCGCGTTCCAGGTAGGGCCGCAGCGTTTGAATCGCCCATACGATGGCGAGGCATTCTTTCTCGGTCGTCGAGTAATTGCGTTCCGCTGTAGATAGCGTGCGGGACCAATACCCAACCGGGTATCGGTGCCCATCCTCATGGGTTTGTAGCAAGGTACAACCCAGTTGAGCGTCTGACGCATCGGTATCGAGCGAGTAGGGTAACCTGAGGCGAGGAAGCTTCAACACCGGGGGGGATATTAGACACTCCTTCATCGTGTTGAAGGCCGTGGTTTGGACCTCCGCAAAGGTGGGAAGGAGATCTGGTTCTCCCTTGCGGAGCATAGCCGTCAGAGGCACCGCTATGTTAGGGAAGTGGGCGACAAATCGTCGGAATACATTACACATTCCCAAAAAGGAGCGGAGCTCCGTTTGGGTCCGTGGGGTGGTCGCTTCGGAGAGCGCTTTGACATTCTTTGGGTGAACTTGCAGTTCCCCCGGTCGAATGATATGTCCCAAGTACTCTACCGAGTCTTGGAAAAACTTACACTTTTTGAGCTTAAGTGATAAACCCTCCTGTTGTAGGGCTTGGAGTATAACCTCCACATCCTTGAGATGGGAGTCGTGATCCTTGGAGAAAATAATTATGTCGTCCAAGTAAATCGAGCAACTCTTCCATCGGTAGCCGGAGAGGAGAATATCCAACATTCTTTGAAATGTAGCCGGGGCGTTCATCAGGCCGAAGGGCATTCGGTTGAACTGAAACGTCCCAGCATGGCACGTAAACGTGGTTTTTGCTCTATCCTCCTTGGCTACTGGAATTTGCCAGTAGCCGGAGTTACAATCCAAGGTGGTGAACACCTTAGCCTCCCCGAGGGAGTCGAGACACTCGTCCATGCGAGGAATGGGGTACGTGTCTCGCACGGTGAGAGCGTTTAGTCGACGGTAGTCGACACAAAAACGGAGGCTTCCATCCTGCTTGGGGATGAGGACGACAGGCGACGCCCATTCGGATTTCGACCTGGTGATCACCCCGTTAGCCAACATCTCGTCAACCGAGGCTTGTTCCGCCTCTCGGGCGCGTGGTCCTGCCCGATACGGTTGGCAACGGAACGGCCTAGCGCCGGGGGTGAGCTCAATGCGGTGGTTTGTCCCGCGAACCTCGCCCAGAGTCCCGTTCCACATGCCCGCGTATGGCGTGAGCATGGTGCTAATCTGCCTACGCTGGTGCGGCGGCAGGTGGTCGAGGGGGACGACATCCTTGGGATGGGAGTCCGACTCCGGGGTTGAGGAGGTTGGCCGAGGGGAGTCGTCGTTCTGTACCGACGGGCCCCCCTCGTGAAATTCCGCAGCAAGAGCTGCGTCTAATGGCATCGCCGTGCGGATCATCGCGCGGGGATGGGGGGATACGAAACCCACTACTTGGTTCTTCGATAGTCTCTTGGTGGCCGCTGAGAAGTTGGCCACCAAGACCCGAAACTCCTGCAACGGGGAGAGGTGAACCACTCCGTTGGAGATGGAGACTCTGTGCTTCGCATATAATTGCGGGTTCGGCTCTACGACCGAGAGTCCACTCCTTCCGTTGGTGACGTAAACCCACGTTTGAGTACCGGCGGGGATATCCACTGCACGGGCGACCTTAAGCTTGGGGGAAATACGCCCTGCTGTGGGGGAATACTCCTGCTCCGAGGGGAGCGGAGGGTGGTCCGCGGCACGACGAGCCGGTTTCCGAACGATGGGTACCTTCGTACCGTCGTCCAACTCCACGAGCTTGCGTCGGGGGTAGATGGCTTCGACAAATCGGTCGTTAAATTCGCAACCCAGAATAACGGGGGCGGCCAATCGCTCACAGACGATGAATGTGCACTTCATGGTGCGGTCACCTAACCGCACCACCAGTGGTATTTGACCGCTGGTACGCAAGGGCCGTCCATTTGCGTCTGCAATTGTCGGGACTTCGCCCGGGATGAGGAGAGACTCCCATCCTGTGGGTAACGTGTCAGCCCTGACAAAATTAGATCCCGCTCCCGTGTCGAGGATGGTGAGTTGCCTCAGCAATATAGCTGGTGTTAGTCCAAGGTCAGCGTAGACCTTGTAATTTCTCCGAGACAGGGTCATTACTGTCTCGGAGGTCGGAACACCCGGGGCGAGCACTGGGATGTTCCTCCGCCATGGTCGGCGTAGAGTACCGAGTCCTTCGGGATAGGGGTTATCCTGGCTAGTACCAGTATGGTTGCGGCCGAGAATTCGGAACCGCTTCTCCACCTTTGGAGGTGAGTCTTCGTCCGCCAGCTTGGGCGACTGATCAGGGGCGGAGCCCGGGTTTACCTCAGCTGCTGCGGGCTGAGGTTCTCCTAGTTTTTTGGAGGTTGTCGAACGCCGTCAGGGGGCGGGGCAGTCTTCGTCCCCGTGCCTAAATGCGGCGGCGGGTCGGCCGCGGTAGCGGGATTAATTACCCTGTTGGCCTCATAACTGAGGAGAGCAACGGCGCGGAGGTACGCTTCCGAGGGGACCCGGCCTTTCTGTGCCGTACTCAGCTTCTCGTACTGATGGGGTACGAGGGAGACATCCTTCACCTTTAAGTCACAGTCAGGGGCTATATGGTACCCGACCTTGTAACAGGCGAAGCAGAGGATCTGCGGGGACGGGGGTCCCCGTAGGTCCTTCTGGATGTTCCGGGAGGGCCGCCCGAAGGCGGGCCCGTGGGGGCTCCCCGTACGCTCCGCAGCGGGTTGGTACGGCTTGCGCCGGTCGCCGTAGAAGAGCGAATCTCCATCGTTGAAGGAGGAGTCCTCCGTTGGCAGGGAAGGAATCCCGCCAGCGTTGTCCCCTTCCGTGGCGAAGTAATTCTCGGCACCCGCCGCCGTTTGGTAGCTGGCGGTGGGACCGGTTGTGGAGGACGGAACGCTATCAAGAGCGGCAAGGACCTGCTTACCAGGGCGGGGCCTAGCAAATTCCACCCGGCGACTCGAGGCTTGCCGAGCTCGGAGGGCCTCTCCGTGGGAGTGCGCGTGAGCCACCGTATCCCCGAACGAGGATCGCGGTCGATCCTCGCGGGTTTGCAGAACTAACGGCTTGATCGCCGGCGTGAGACCCTCGATGAACAGGGTAGTCCTCTCGTAGGGCGAGTGTACGTCGCCACATCTCCCGAGGGCGTTCAGCATCCGAGTGGCGTACTCGGTTTCCAGTTCGCCCGGTTTTTGGCGTAATTCTCTCAGCGCAGTGAGGGCGTGCTCAATTTCGAGGTTGGTCGCGTAAGTGCGCAGCAACCAGTTTACGGCTGCCGCCCAGTTCGCGATCCCTTGGGATTTGCGGTGTAACCCTCTCTGGGACTCATACGCCTCTTTTGCCGGCGGGGATAACAGGTGGGGGAGAGCCATCAGGGCCATCGCCTCAGTCATATTGGAGTTATCAAAGTTCTCCTTGCAACGCGCAAGGAAACTTATGACTCTGATTGGGTCCACCCCGCTGAACTTGTAATCTCCCATCACCACGAGGAGGTACTGTACCCTCTTACGGGTCGAGGCGTAGACCTTGTCATCCACGGTCTGCCTCGTGTCCTCGAGGCGATACGCTCGGTAATTACATACGCCCCGAAAGCGGTGGTTCGTCGGCTTCCAGACGGAGACGTGCTTCTGTCTGGGGCCGAACATCGGCTGCGGGGCCGTGAGTGACTCTGACTCGGAATCCGATTCCGAGTCAGAGGGCGAAGACGAGGCTGAGCTCGAGTACGACGAGGAGGGTCCCTCGGATGGCGGGTAGGCACTCTTGCCCCCCTTCCGACGTCGAGAGTCCCGTTTCTTCCGGCTTGGCTTGGACTTTTTTCGTCGTCCCTCGCCATCGCCGTCGGAGCTTCCCCCCGAGTCGGGGTTTCCTCCCGGGGGATTCCGGGAGGGTAATTCACCCTCACGGGGGTCCTGACCGGCGGGGGCGTCCCCTGGGAACGCCCTCGCGGGGACCATTGACGCCGTCGGGTCGGCGAATAGTTGGGGACCGGTCCCCACGGAGGGGACGGGTATCCCCGCGGCCTGTAACGCCGGGATCGTGACGTTGGACAAGAGTAAGTTCTCGTCCAACGGAGGTAACTCCCGTCTCCGGGAGGTGACTGGCACTTCGCCCGAGGGCGGAGTTGTGGTAACTCCGCCAATGGCCGGAGGCTTAACAGCAGCAATGGCTGGGGTGGGCGCCACCGATCCGTCCTGAGTAACAGGCGCCGGATCGGGGCGGTACGTCTTGAGGACGGATATTTCCTGACGGAGGGACTTGACTTCCTCCGTTACAGTAGCGATCTCCGTTTTCAGAGGGAGGATCGCCTCCTCGACCCTGGCCTCGATGTCTCCTTGCCAGGCCTTGGTCAATACGCCTTCCAGGGCGGAGAGGCGATCGCGCTCGCGCGCGGATTGTACATCCGCCTGCGTGGCGACGGTTTCCTCCACGAAGGAGTTGAGGTTCTCTCGTAGCGCCGACGAGTGCGCTGCGAGTTTCTCCGCCACCGTTGTGAGCGTAAACCTTTCGGCTTCTCGGAGCGCCTCACGGCAGCTCCGAGTTATCCACGCCGCTACGGGCGCAGGAACGTCTCGGGGACGGGTTTCTCGGGAACTCTCCGACCCGGACACCATGTCTTGAAACACCTGTGAACGGTGGTGAGCACCCTCAAAAGAAACAATTAGAAAAGAGAAAGGGGTTAGAGACTCCGCAGAATTCTAGGTCGGGAGACCAAAATGTCGTGCCCTGGGGTCGCGGTGTATAACCCCAGGGCAGAGCACGAGTGTTCGGAACGCGGGTTGTACGGGAGACCACCCGGTGATAACCGGCAACTGGGTCCGGGCGCGATCGGCGCAGTAGGTAGCAAAAAGGAGGGTTAGAGCAGGGGATCGCCCGGAGGGGGCGGAGCGGTAGGGACGTCTCGCGCCGTAGAGCGGTTAGTATCCTCGGTAGCAGCACGCGCGGTAGAGCGGTTGGGATTCGCGGTCGTAGATGGGCTCGCGTGGTGCAGCACGTTATGTGCTAGACCGGCGCGAGGCTGCTACCGAGATTCCAGAAGCTTAGGAAAAGAACCCAAGGCTTCGTGCCTTCTTTACTTAGGGTCGAGCGTCGACTAGATACTAGTCGACGTCGTAATAATAATAATAATTATTATTATTAATTAATTAATTAGAACACGGCAATAATTACCGGCGTACCAGCCTCAGCGCTGTACAGTACGCAATTCCCCCTGTATAGGGTTTTGATACCCGCCTACACGTGGGAATCGACACGCCTAGACGTGGAGTGACAGACTGTCCGTACTTCGACAGGGCTTACACCCGGCCATGCCTGGGTGGGTAGTTACACGATTACACGTGGTACATGTACACGATCATACGTGGGGAACACGTGGGATGCGCACCCGGGAGGGTGGCATCCCGCGTATGCCTCGCGATTGAGGGAGGCGTAACAGTGCACTACATTGACCTCGCCGAGGGCCTTCATCGACCTATTCGAAGCGTCGATGAGCGGCGGGCTCCGCGCGGACTGGATGGCAGCGCGCCACGGTTCTGCCACACAGCGTAGGTGGATCAGATTCGGGCCGGCGCCCGAATCTAGAACCGCCGTGAGGCACGCATGAGCGCGCGTCGTTGTCCGACCGTTGCGGTGACCTTATAATTTTGCTTCTTGAAGAAGCAAATCGCCGCTTGCTCCGTCCGGCTTTGCGACTGCGCGCGTACCGAAGCGGTCGACGGGGTGCCTTGTTTATTGAGGCTTGGCACGGGGAGGATCGTCGACGCCTCTACGCGTCCTCCCCGGCTTCCCCCGTCAACGCAAGGTCCTCGGGCCCCTCGTCCGTCAGCATTATCACGGCTTCTTCCAATCGGACGGTCTCGCTCGGCTCGACCACGTGGATGCCCATGGAAGCCTGCGCACGAGAATTTCGCCAAGCGGTCGGCGGTTGGCGCTCGAACGGCGAACCCGGACGGAGACCTTGGCGGATTTGAAGCTTTTGATAATTGGCCTCGCAGGCCTGCAAAAGCTTCGAACGCATCGCGCTATCTGCCACCACAGGACATTGCTCCTGGCGGTGGGTCAGGTCCAGACAGTACCGACACGGCGGGGGTCCAGGTAATCCTTGGTTGAAGAACCAGACCCGCTGGTTCTGTACTGGCCTTCTGTTCGGATATGCGCGCTCGTCACCTTGTTGGGCGGGCGCCATCGGTGCGCCCGCCGGGGACGAGGCCGGTGACGGATGGTAGCTAGTCGGCGGCGAGCTAAGCGAGCTCGGCGTCGCCGACTGGTCCGTCACCGCCAGTATCTCCTCCGTTCGGTTCCGAGCGCTGTCGGGAGTTCACATAGGGAGTCGACCGACAGCACGGGCCTTGTCCCCGCGTTGCGCGTGAATCTTCTCATCGAATCGGACGGTGCTTGAGGCGACGCGAGAGAGGGCGCCTGTCTTCGAGCCGAGCGGTGCGTCTCGCCTATCGCTTGCGCGTAGCGTGCCACCGCGTGGTAGTCCACGCTCGGATGCGTCGCGAGATAATTCCGCACCTGCGCGCATGTCGCTGGCAGAAGTCCCTCAACGAAAAAGGATTTCAAGCGCCTGTCAGAAAAAGGTTCCGCAACGCAACGCCTTGTCCCACAAATGGTTTCTGTACACCTCCTGCGTCATATTTGAGCTCTCACGGAAGGACTTGACATCCCCAACCGCTTCGGAAATAACTTCGTCAGTTGAGTACGTGAGTAGTATGAAGTTAACCACTTCTGCGTAGGTTTCGAGCAGCTCGCGCTGCTCCGCATCGACCGCTATGGTGCTTCCATGTAGCCTTGACTGGAGCAAAGCGTGAGCCTGCCCAGTCAAATAGAACTGGAAACACCATACGGCCGCGCCTTCGCTCACCCCATTGTGCTCGCAGACCATTTTGAATTCAAAATCGCGGTGCT
>NW_005179363.1:14061-16935 GCF_000350225.1 Chondrus crispus | reverse complement strand
GCGAGCTTAAGCTCGCGAGAAATTCTAGCACCGCGATTGGATCTTGACCACCGAACGTGTGGGTTTTCAGCTGGACGTCCAACTTCTTCCGATAACAGTTAACTCGCCGCGCGGTATTCGCGTCGTAGCGCGCGCTGCGATTTCCAGCCTATACGTGCGGTAGTTGACGGCCCTGGTGAACAGGTCGTTCAGCAGCCTGATCACCGGCAACCGTTTCGGATCCCGTCTCGGAGCAGACCGGCGGTCTCTGCTCCTGCGATGGCGGTCTCCTTCTCCGCCGGGGCTACTGTAGCCGTCCAGGTCGGAGTCTTCTCGCCGGAACCGACGTCGGTCGCGCGCATTGCGGCCTCTGCAGTCGCTTCTGCGAGATTCATCCGACTCGGTGTCCTCGTCATCGGAGGGGTATACACCTCCTCCGGCATCGCGGTATCGCGTATAGCGTCCTTCGCGGTTATCATCGGAGGGGTAACCGACCCCTCCGGCATCGCGGTATCGTGCGTAGCGTCCGTCGCGGTTCTTGCCCGTCGTCTTGTGTCTTCTTCCTCGGAGGGGTTTTCTGTACCCTCCGAGTTCTATCCTTGAGCGCCGGGTGCGCTTCTTCTGCTCGACCGATACGGCTGTCGCTTTTCTGTCGCGAAGCGCCCCAGGCGGTTTTCTGTCCCGCGGGGGCCAGCCATATCGGCGAGTATGGGAGGGCCATTTTCTGTGGGCCCTCCTGTAGCACCATTTAACGGTGGGAGGTAAATGGTCTTACCCTCCGGGTGGGTGTAGTGCAATAATGGGCTCTACATGGGGTTGGAACGAAAGGAAAATAATTGGATATGACAAGTAGTCCGGGTTGGGGGACACACGTGTGAATAATTGCACAGTTTTAATTTTTAATTATTTTATTTAGTTAATTAGTTGGCATTAATTTTGCTGACATTAGATTAGATCTAGGATCTAGCGCCGCGAGCTACTGTAGTGGCTCCGGCTGGGCGATATATACCTTAGCCCGCTGACCACCAAGTCAGTAAAGGTAACCCGAGTTGCCGGAGTTAGATCTCGCCTTCGTCGAAGACCGCTTCCGTTCACGCGACGCGCTTCCCTTCTACGCTGCTAACGACATCCTCTATTGCTCGGGGTCCCCTTTTCCTTATCCTTTTTACCATTTGTATCTCTTATCCCTATCCTTTTCTATCTCTACATCTATTTTTCCCTTAATTGTGTTGGTTCCATTGGAGTCGGTCGCGACCGATCCGGTGTTGGTGTGATAGCCATCGGGCTGCACGTAGGTCGTACCGCTGCTACAGTGTCCTGTTCCGTCGGAAGGCTGTTGCAGCGACGCCTCCTTCGAAGGTCTTATCATACAAGACAGTGTTGGTACCACCAACCGCGATTGCGATCGCATTGGTGTCGGTGTTTTGCCATCGGGCAACACGTCGGTCGTAGCGTTGCTACATAGTTACGTTCCCGTCGGGAAGTGCTAATCAAGCCCCCGTCGAAGACCTTGAATTATACACAAGGTGCTGAAGACGCTCGTCGAGCATTGGCCTTGCAACCCAGCGAACCGCGGTTACATTCTCGTACACAAGCCCAACCCGCACTCGCCGAGCACTCAAGTCTTCACAAGTCTACCACCATTATCCTCCCGGGCCGGGCATCTTTCCTTACCCCCCCCCCGTCGGAGTTGAGCTACCGTGGGCCGCAAGCCCACACAAGGGGAAAGGGAGTCTCGAACGCTCCGTAGCGCGTGCCATCGGCAGTGGTTGTTGCTGTTTTTCTTCTTTTTGTTTGACCGTCGGACTGTGTTCGCGGCCTGCCAGGCACATTGAACTACAGTGAGCGGCCATTTAACGATCCCAGGTGCGGCGCCGATCGGTTCAGCGTGAGGTAGCGTAAAATCCGGAGCGGTTGAGTCGCGCGGCGCGCGCGCGTCGACTCCTGCTTCGGCGGGAAAGGTCGTGGCCAGACGATTGGCCACAGCGGAGCTGATCGCTCCTTTAGAGCCGTACCGGACGGGGATTTTTCATCCACAGTAGCGAGCGCTGTCACAACCTCGCGTTGGACTAGAGCGGGTAGTAGTTCGTCCAAAAGCGGCGGTATCGCGCTGCGCACGTGCTCGTCCACGAGTGCGGGTACCGTTCGGTCGAGGCACACGCTCGCGACCAGGGGGAGTTCTGTAGTGAGGAACTCCTCGACCCAGGCCAGCAGGCGCGCTGAATCGCGTCAATCATCCATTGGACGCGATTCCCTGTGCCTACCGACACGGCCGGCGTAACATCCGATGCGGACGCTCGCGTGCGGCCCGGTTGCGGTGGAGGACGTAGCAAGGCTTCCAGGTTATCGACCCGGGGGCGCGGTGCGCGTCTGCCACTGCGGGTGCTCAAACGCCCGGAGGCGGAGTCACCCGTTTGATCCGGTCGGTTCATCATCGAATACGCTTCGCGATCGACGCGGTGATTTCTCAACCTTTTCCGTCCGTACGGTTCTGCGCGCGATCGAGCGACTACGCGTGCGGCTCAACCTCGAGAGTTATCCCCTCCACAAGAGTACCAAAATGTGAGATAACTCCTCTCCGCCCTGGGTTGGGTGAGAGGCGGAGGCCTTGTAGAGGGAGCACGCCACGCGGACGTGCGGCGCGAATAGATCCGATACGGGCGAAATCGCGAAAAGGGAGAGGCTCAGTGGCCGGTTACGCGCAGTCGCCCCGTGGTTCGTAAACGGGAGCGACCGGTAACGGGTTAGAAACCAGCGCGCGGATAAACTACCGAATGGTAGTAGAATAGGCGCGAAAGGGACAGAGGCGAGCCTGCCCCAGTTAACTGATGCCACCAGTAAACTGGGGGTTGGCTCGCCTCTGTCCCTTTCGCGCCTATTCTACTACCATTCGGT
>NW_005179363.1:0-13961 GCF_000350225.1 Chondrus crispus | reverse complement strand
GACGGGTGCCAGGTCTTAACCCCTCTGAGGGACGCCCTGGACACCTGTCCCAGTACAGTAGTACAGTACCTGCCGCCTAGTGCGTGCCGGGTACTGTACACAATTAAAATGCTAGCGCCATAATTACTACTACCGCACGTACGCTGCTACTACACGTGTGCACTACTGTACACGCGTGTTGCTTACAGACTACTGCACGGACGACAGGTGTGCTACTGTACACATGCGCCACGCCACGACCGGTCGGTAGACGCGCGCGCTCCCTACACGTGGGTACACCCGCCCACGTGCGCTCCGTGCACGGCCGCCCGGTTAATAACCTCCGCGCGCGCTCGCCGGTCGTTATGCTACACTCCTGAAGGAAGTGATATCGCCGATAAACTATGCAGCGTATAAATTAATGACGTTGAGCGCTGAGTTGAAGTTGAAGATGATGGATATGTTTGAGAGGCCCTCTTTAATGACGTTGTGGAAAGGTTGGAGGAAGTTCGCGTTTCAGAGTCAGAGGTCCATTCAAGCGCAGAACCTCCAGAACATAGAGGAAACGCGGAGCATAGGGTTTAACAATACTCCTTTCTTCTGAGGTGCAAAAGGCATTTAAGGAGGGTACGGATCTTGCACAGCGGACTGGGGTTTTGGTTGCCACAGGCAGGTTGCGCAAAGCAAAGCATGGCTTTATGGACGCATTAGGCGAGTAGAACAAGAAGAGGAGGACGCAAACTTTGAGTCATGGGTCATTTTCCGTGTGATTGCAATAAATGACTTCCATATTATTGCACATCGGCTGTACTGTAATGTTTGGTGCTTACGACACGGGTGTGCACTAATGAGCAATACCCACTGTAAAATAACGCCACACCAATATTTTCAATTCTGCACGCTACAGTACAGCACACGTGGTGCGCTGTAGAGCGATGCACAGAACATGCTGGAGGTTACCAGCGTACCTTCCAATTTCATCTACAGTACATGTCTGTTGCAGCCACGGTTTCTTCTTTCCTTTGCTACATCGATTGGTTGCAATAATGTTTTTATGTTAGAATCTTATAAGAAGCACTGTAGCCTATGCATTTATGATCGTGTAGAAAATTAGCTTAAAGAAAACGTTTGTACGGTTAGCCAACATTTTATTTTGTACACCATTACATGCATCAACAACTTGGTTTGCTACTTTTATTAGACCGATAGTCTTCATATGAGGAGAAAGGTTATTTTATGTTCTCTAAACAACGGAACTCGCGATATCACCTCTGTTTTTTGAATCCAGAAGGCCAGCACAGATAAAGCATTTGCGTGTCGATTCTAATGAAAGCCAACTAGATCATGCATATAAAAGTGTTGAAAAGAAAAAGTCATCTCACAGTAAGCATTTTTCTTAAAGCTAATTTTATACCAGTACAATGGCATAGAAACCAGGGCTTCAGTGCTTTCGATTCAGTTCCAACTTCAGAAAAAATGGAAAAGAGTCAATCTACTGTGATACTATGAACACGGATGGCCCTCTCTCCTCTGGGAGGAGGGCGGCCGGCGGTGACTTTATCTGCTGAGTTGTAGTGCCCTATGTGGCTGTTCCTTATCTACTGTGCTGACCTATCTGGATGGTACTACAGTGTTTGCAGTTCGTGCTCGTTGTCTGAGCGTCTGTTTTTTGGTTCTGGATGGAACCACACTCCCCCCGAGGCGAGGGCAGGTTGCGCGGACGGTGATGTTGTCCTCGTGTATGCGGTAGATCGTCACTTTCAACGGCTTCGTAAAGATGTCTGCGTATTGTTCCTTGGAGGGTATTTGCAGGATCTTGAGGTGGCCTTGTTGGACGGTGTCGTGTAGAAATTGGTACCGTACGTCTATGCATTTTCTCCGTTTGGTGGCGCCCATGCTTTTTGCCACTTGGGCAGCTGCTGTGTTATCTATGCGCAGCGTGGGCGTCTTTGTGGGGAGCTTGATCCCGTGGAGGAGGTTGTATAGCCAAAGAGTTTGCGTTGTGGCTTCCGCTGCCGAGGTGTATTCGGCTTCACAAGTGCTCGTGGCCACCACTGGCTGTTGCTTGACCAACCACTGGACCGGTGCGCCATTGACGAGCGTTACCATTCCGCTGATCGACTTGCGGCTGGTTTTGTCATTGGCATAATCTGCGTCAGAAAATGCTCGGATGTCGACGCTTTTCTTACGCCCTTTTGGCATGAGGATGCCCTCGTCCTTGGTGCTGTGTAGATATTGGGCGGCTCTCTGCAGGAGGTTCCAGTGGCGTTGGGTGGGGTTTTTGAGCGCCCTTGCAAGTGTGTCTGCTGCAAATGCGAAGTCCGGTCTTGCGCTATCCGCAATGTACCGGATTTCCCCTACGGCCTTGCCATATATGGTGGCGATGTCAGTCCGTTCTGCTTCGTCGTCTCCTGGGGGGTCCGTGCTAACGCCGTCGAGGTAGGGTGTCTTTTTTGCCGTTGCACACTGTCTGTGACAGTAGCTCCACTACACTGTCTATGTGTGCTGGCTGGGATATGTGTATCCCTTCGCTGACGTACTTGATTTGCCAGTTGAGATATTTCGCTGGCCTGCCTAACCTCTTGACGCGGTACTTTTTTGCAGGATGGCGTACAGTTCGTCGATGAGTTTTTTGTTTGTGGAGATTGGGAGAAAATCGTCCATGCTAATGTCTACAAAAATTCTGTCCTCACCGTATCGTTCGGTGAAGAGTGACGTATCGGACCTCATCTGCCTGTATCCGTGTTTCTTAAGATGAGCGTGCAGTTGTGTGCTGTACGGTGCGCGGCTGCCGGTGTGCCATAGACATTCCCTTTCAGTTGGCCATGTGTGGGCGCGCGTTTGTATTCCCCGTTGAATCTCTGCGGTTGCCATACATATAGTTTTTTGTATGCTGGTAGTCCTCATGGAAATAAGCTCCGGTGATGTCGAAGTGTTCGATCACTATGTCCATTGATGCAGCGAGTGCAAAAAGTATGCGTACAGTGGTTCTGTCGGCCATATATTTGGCGGTCTTCTCTGGGTCATAGTGGAGGTGGGTGTCATTCTGTCACTTCTTATCGAGCAACGCGCCTTGTGCTGTGTTTGGTTT
Source organism: Chondrus crispus (assembly GCF_000350225.1). NCBI lineage: Eukaryota > Rhodophyta > Florideophyceae > Gigartinales > Gigartinaceae > Chondrus > Chondrus crispus. The sequence continues at coordinate 10,891 of NW_005179363.1, read as the reverse complement.
TTGTCTCGTTTGTATCTGTAGGTCATGGTTGTTGGTAGGATTTGTTTTCGATTGCCGTCAGTTGTTTGGGACGTCCAATCGATGGCCTTCATTGCGTCGAGCTGGTCCAGTTCCGCATCGTGTGCTTGTCCCCATTTTTTGCGTCTGGGTAACGTCGTGCCTGGCTGAGTGTTTTCGGCGGCGGTGTGGTGCTGTGGACTGCGGTTGGGATGCGAGTGATTTTTTGTTTCCTCTTCGTTTTGGTCTGCGTGTTTTTGACCTTCTTTGGGCCGGGCGTATTTTTCTTTGACGCTTAGGTGTCGTCTTTGTGCATTTGTTCGCCTTGGGAGTTGCCTGTGTTTTTCTTTGGGTCCTCTTTGTTGCCGTGGTGTGGAACACTGCATTGACCGAGTGGCATGGGTCCTGCTGTTTGTAGTACGGCTTGAGGTCGACTGCACGAATTTTCTGATATTGCCTTGTGGCAATATGTTGGATGCAGACGTGGGTGTCGTCCAGGCCGTACATATATCTGACGGGAGTTGCCCGTGTGTAGAGGTTGGGTCTGTTTGGTTTTAGGATGGGTACGTAACCTATTTGCCCAAAGGTGAACAGTTTCCTGATTTGCGGTGGTTCACCGTACCTCGCTGTGTGGGGAATTCCCTTGAGTCCGTGATGATATGTGAGGTTATATTTAAATACGGCGTCCTCAAGTGCGTCCTTCCAGTGCGTGTCGTCAAGCTGGCTGTGCTGTAGCGTCGCTCTTACCTTATCCATGGGGGTCCGATTGATCATTTCGGCCATGGCGTTCTCCTGTAGGGTGTATGGCGTCGTCGGCCTGAACTCAATTCCTCGTTGGTGTAGTTTCTCTTGGAGGGCTTTTTGCAATGTACTCTTTTGCATTGTCCGTCACTAGCAGTCGCGGGTAGTGTCTGTGCTGTGATGCTATGTGGTCGACGGCTTCTATCAATGTGCTGGGTACTTGGGCTCTGTTTGGGATGCAGTATACCCACACGTATCTGCTGGCGGTGTCTATCATGGTGGGGAAGTACCGTGCGTTGTGTCTTGAGATTGGCTTAATGGGACCGCAGACATCCGACGAAATGCTGTCTCCTGAGTGTGCTGGGTGTTGGGTGCGTGCTTGTGGTCGTGTTGCTGTTTTCCCGTGTATACAGCCGCTGCACGTAATTTTTGCGCTGTGGTCTGTGAGACCTTTCGGACTTGCCGGTAGGAGTCCATGCTTGGACATGATCGTTATTGTTTTGGGGTGGGCATGCCCAGTTTTAGGTGCCATTAGTGGAGCAGTTGTTGCTGCGCTGTACGTTGGGCTTTCTGTTGTCGTGGTGCGACTGCAGTGCTGAGGGTGGGGGTCGGTGCAGGTCGTGCGGCGAAGGGAAAGAAGTCGTGAGTTATTTTGTGTGTGTCTTCGTCGTGGTGGCTCGTTTGGATTGCGGTTTGGGTCGTTGGATTTTTTTGGGGATGGTTTTACGTGTGTATGTACGTGCACCATTGGCGTGTGCTGTTTGCGGTTCGGTGACGAGTTGGTACTGAACTTGTCTGTATGTCGCCGACAGTGTGGCTGCAGGTAGCTTGGTTGGCTTGTGTAGCCATGCGTGCGTCCTGGTGAAGGTGACGTCACCGAATGCTATTAGATCGTGGACTGATAACAGATTGTGCTTGATATGTGGCGCATGTACGGCGTTGATGGTGATCTCTTTATTCTTCTACCGTATCTGTATTTTTCGAGTGTGAGTGATGCGTGTTTTGTGCCCGCTCGCGGTCTGTGTTAGTGTCCCGTTGCTCAGTCGCATTGTCGCATCGGGTTGTGCGGTGTGCGTAGGATGAGCTCCGGAGTCTAATATATATTGGTGCTTACCGTCTTGCTCCTCGTGTTGATCAGCGAATACACCTTCCAGGAATTAGAGGCGTTCATACAACTCGTGTATGTCGCTGTCTGCGTGGTCTGTGTTTGCTGTGGCCTGGTATGCCCTGGTGTTGGTCTGGTATCGGCGCGGTCTACGGGTTTGGCAGTCTGCCGTGTTGTGCGTGATGCTGCCGTGTATGTTGCACCATTTGCCGTCGTGCCCTTCTGGTTTGTCATATTGCGTTGGGGCTGTTGTCGCTTTCAGCGGTGGGGGGTGTCTACGCGGTTGGCGTGTGTACGTCTTCCGTGAATGTTTGTAGCTGCTGGGGCTCTGTGCTGGCGGTGCTCGTGCTTGTATGTGCTGGGCTTCTTGGATTGTATTTGTGAATTCTCTGATCGTGTTGGGTGGGTGTATCGCCAACATTACAGCAATGGTATGCATGTCTGTGTGTTGGGACAGTCCCTGGATCATGTACCGCACTGTTGTCCTTTCCGGGTCGATGTTCGGATAGCCGGATATTTTCATGCGGTGTCGGATGTCTTGGTGCTTTTGGATGTATTCTGTGAGCTCTTGGTTCGGACGGTATGTTTCGTTCCTTGCCTCAGCGTCCAGGATCTCATGGTTCTCGATGGATGAACTGTCTACAGTTTGCCTGAGTATGCCACAAATGGTATGGGGATCGTACCGTAGGATGTGTGGTGGGACGAGTTTAATGATCTCGTCAGTCATCCTTTGCATGATGGCTTGGCGGAGCAGATCGCCTTTTGTTGCTGTTGTGTTTCTTCGGCGGGGTCTGTGTGGTATCACAGCCCAGATTTGTAATTTGTACAGCACCGGCCGCCGCTGGTTCATTACAGGCGCGCGACTACAAGTGTGCTTTACAGGCTGATGGACTACACGTGTGACTTACAGGCGGACGAACTACACGCGGGCATTACAGGCCGACGACGTACTGTATACATTACAGCCCGGAGGTTGTATATGACAAGGTACAGTAGTAATGGCATAGTACAGGGCATAGCACAATAGAGTACAGTAGTACAGTAGGATGGACAATGTCCAAGACCCCGCGACCTCGGTTTTTTAAGCGACGGCGCTGGGCAATGACAGAAAACAGTCAAGGATCTTTTGGGAACGGATATCCTTCGAACGTGCGACACCGAGGGTCAATATAAGCCTCTGACTTAGGCGACATTGCCGGCATCTGTCTTGCGACGTTTCTCTGGCTCTATTGCCTTTACCATTTTCTTCTCCTTTTCTCTGTCGTTGCGACTATGCGGGTTAAAACTAGCCTCTACCCTAGGCGTTCCTCTGTCGCTCGACGTTTCTACTGCATTCCCTATTATACTTTTCCATCTGTCGTTGCGACTACGCGGACTAAGACTAGCCTCTAGCCTGGGCGTAATACTGTCGCACGACCTATTTCTCTCTCCTTACATTGTGACGATTGTCAAGTCGCGGGCTACGACAAGCCTCTAGTCTTGGCGGCACTATTGACATCTGTCCCGCTCGCTCCCTCTAGGAGTTTACGCTACTCGGCGCTCCGCCCGTTTCTGACACTTGTCTGTAGGCTCGGGTTCTCCTCTGTTTTGTGTGATCTTACACAACCCCTTCCAATGCAGGTCCCATTTCGGGTCCACACTTTGACCAGTTCGTCGTGCTTTTACAGTCGGCCGACGTACTTCCCCTTTTCTCTACCACCGCCCCAATCTACCGCGGGACACCCCCTATTGGTTGTTACCTCTTCCTCGAGCTAGGTCGTAGCTGGCGGCCGCCACTATACTACAGTCTACTTCTGCTTGTCTCGTGTTGGTGAGATGGGGTTGCGCATCAATGGTGCGTGCATAGGTCTCAAGTGCATCGTACCAGAATAGGAAGTTGGTGGTCGATTGCTTAGGGAGTTGTCCCTGGTGGTGGTGCACGTGCTGACTCATGTCGACGTCTGCGTGCGGTGTGAGAACGAGGCGGGTTAGTTGTGGCGTTAGTGGTGCAGTTTTCTGTCAGCGCTGCTCGTCGTTGTTCGGGTTGTTTTCTTGCCCCGGTGGCGAGGGTGGATGTTGGACGGATCGATGTCAGTGGTTAGTCGTGAGGCCCATAACCTGTGATCCCATGAACACCGATGGCCCTCTCTCCTCTGGGAGGAGGGCGGCCGGCGGTGACTTTACCTGCTGAGTTGTAGTGCCCTATGTGGCTGTGCCTTATCTGCTGTGCTGACCTATCTGGATGGAACCACCACATCTACCAAAGAAAATAGAAACCGTGTACATCAAAGTTGAAAAGAAATAAAATTGGCATATTTCAATGTTATGATAACACTTGGTCGAATAGACACTAGAAATGTCTAAGAGCATCACCACTGGTAGAAGCAAATAACCAAATAACCAAAATTTGCTGATTTGATGTCGATTGTCATCCCCACCGGTCCGACCAAATCAGCAAATTTTTGGTTCCGAGGCAAATATCGGAACCAAATATCAAGAATTAGGTTCCGCTTCTCCGTAATTTGGTACCCTAGACAATCCAGTTGTCCAAGGCTCACTGGTCAGACAAAAAGACTTCCCTCCAAAAAACATGACGAAGGGGTTTTGTGGCAAAACAAGCGGCAATCTCCCGCCATCTCTCCTCTTCAAATGCCACAAGACCAGCACGGATTTTATTGTTTTCCGGTAGGGATGCTCCGCACTGGTCGGTGAAGGCATCTCTGAGAGCATCCCCCCTGTTGGTCATCAAGCGCAAGCTCGGTGATGACAAAATGAGTTCCCCCTTTTCAGGCTCGCTACCCCCCTCTTCCCTGGATCCTCCCATCTATGGGACCCCAACACGTTCAGCTTCGGTTCCATTAACGTCTTCAGAGTCCGTCACTGCGACTCCTCGTAGGAGGGGACACGGGTGAGTACGAGGGTCAGTAAGAGCGTACTACACAGTATTTGGTTCTGACCGGTGGGGCCGTCCTTTTTGAAATATCAAATAACCAAAGAAGCAAATCACCAAATTCCCACCAGCCAATTGAGTTCTAGAAAAAAAGTGCCAAGTGTTCTTGTTTGGTCATTTGATCACCTACCGGTGGTGATGCTCTAAGTGAATCGAAAACAGATCGAGGATAATTGAAAATAAAGAGGATTCTAGTAAATATTTTGAAAATTCTCATTTACTCAATCAGTTCCAATTGCACAGTACAGTCGACCCTACGCATTAGTGCCGCCCTGTGTAAGGACTAAGAATGCAGCACTAATTCGGAGCGGCACAATCAGAAAGCAGAATCACTACCCGGCCAGAACTCTGTTATTAGAGTCTGCTTGCTGTTGTTGCCTTTGACCCTGTCTCTCATACCTAGCTTCTAGAAAAGCTCGTTTTTCGGACCTCAAGTGCGATAAGGCATTGCTCACACACTCACATCGCACTCCACACCCAGACTCTCCAAAGACCCAAACAACCTTGCTAACACTATAGCACTCGGTACGGCCCGCCTCTCCGTAATTTCACACTCGCCTTCTGCCACACAATCATCCATCATAGCATCACTGGCAGACTGATTCTGTAGCTCTCCACCATAATGTGTTGAATCGCAAGCATCACTAATAGAAGCTCCTGCCACAAGCTCATTAGTCTCGATCTCAATCCATTCCTCCAAATCGCAGGGTGCAAAGTCTTTGTTCCGAGCGTTGTAGCGGTGTTGGTCACAATTTGTTGGAGTAAAGGAAGAGAGCGTTTGATGTTTCGGATGGTTCGCTCTGAAATTTTGAACTGACGCATAACTGTGGTATTCGCATTCCCGACCTGCAGCAGATGCCCAACCTCGATTTTCTGTGCAATCGTAAGGCGCGTACGCTTCGCTTTGGCGATCTTTTCAGGAATCATGTTAGGGTCTTTGAGTGAGGTGCCATCACCAATTGAGCTGAGGTGCCATCACCAATTGAGCTGAGGCTCATGAGGAGTGGGCGATGACGACGTCGTGCATGACACGTGGCAGAATTTGTGTCTGCCGGTTTTTGCGGCACTAATTCGAGGGTGGCAATAATGAAAGCGGCACTATTGCGCGTCACCCCTGTACAGGGGGGGACGCGCAATAGTGCCGCGTTTGTTACTGCCTCCCTCGGATTAGTGTCGCCCAAGATTGGCGGACAGGGGCCACGTGTCACAGACGACGTCGTCACCTCCTTCTCCTCTGGCAAGGTTGTTTGGATCTTTGGAGAGTCTGGGTGTGGAGTGCGATGTGAGCAACACTTTATCTCACTCGAGGTCTGCGAAACGAACCTTTTTGGAAGCTAGGCATGAGAGGGAGGGTTGGAAACAACAATAAACGTTAATAACGGTGTTTTGGACGGGCAATGGTTCACCACCCAACTGATCACTGCCGCCCCAGAGTAGTGCTGTTTTTCTAGTATTCGCACAAGGCGGCACTAATGCGTCGGGTCCACTGTACTTTCATGGTACCAAAACACAGTAAATACCTGTGCGCGAGGTGTTCGCATGAAAGGCATAGTAGGGAGAGATCGAAGTCAGGACAGGTAACATATGAGTGATCCAGAAAGTTGGTTGTCGAGGTACCGTGTCCGACGCGAAACTCCACAGTACCGCAATTAGAGCAAGGGGACATTAAGTATTTTTATATAAGCACTGTGCGTTTCGTCTCTCGTAGACCGAATTATCCATCTCTTTAAAGATCAGGATAGAAAACATGTAAGTGTCTATGCCGATCTATGTCGAAATAATAGTTTAATGTAGTGTCGTCTCTACATTGTGGTTCTGAGTAGAAAACAAGGTGGGGTGTTTAGACGGGGAAGGGAAAAGGTGGTACCGCAAAAACCGTCAAAACTCTGAGAGCCCCAAACCTGCAAACACAGGTGTGTCTCACTTTTGACACCGACTCAACAAAAGTAAGTCACTCTGTTCATTTTCCAACGCTGAGAACCACGTAAGTTGATCCGTTTTTGCTGCACATAAAATTCAAACGCGTAAGAGAACTACACAGCCTTCTTGAAGAAATTAGCAAAATTTACGTGAAGGGGCAGAGCGACCTAAGAAAAGCTCTCACATTCACCATTCTTGAAGAAAACTAACCTCGGTACAGTAGCTTTCAATCTCACAGTGTATTGTGCAAAGGATCGCTGTAAGGAGTACCACGTATTTCACAGAAACATACTTTTATGTTTCTGAGTGATTGTGAGCTGCGACAGCAAACGCATCCCGTTTGCGTTGCTCCACACCAGCAATGTGTGAACATGATGAGTAAAACAAATGGATCATATATATTGCCTATCAGTGCTTAACGCTATGCAATTGTTGGAGAATTTCGCAGGGCTCTTGTAGGCAGCGGCGATGCCGTGATTTTCTGCATTTCATTCAATCCTTCTTTAAAATGCCAATTCAGCAGTGCAAGACAATTTACATACTCAGTTGCACCCCTTATTTTCCAGCTCGCTGAACAAAGAAACAATGCTTACATATGCCGAACTATTTGTATCTGCGAGCAACAGGAGCCACCGAGCATATGCAAAATGCGAAAGTCAACGGCAATGAGTTGACTTGAACAAGAAAATTACACTATTTATTTTATCTTCTAAATTAGATTTCTGATAAGCGATGTCTGTATGAGCTTCTGGAGCTCTGATCAGGAGTATCTGTTGAGCTTTAAATTACATATGACGTAAGACAATCGAGCCCCTGAGTGACATTGCATTTCTCCTCGTGGTTCTTCGAAATGTAAGCTTGGATTTGGGCACCCTCTGGCGACTGTCAACATCTCTTGACTAGCACAAGTGTTGTCTATCCTTCCGGATGCACTAGTCCTAGTACATCCGGAAGGACACCATCCGCGCTGGGAGTGAGCTGGAATGCTCGACTGCTGCGTGCATCTCGAGTAAGGCATGATGTAGAGCTGTGGACAGCCTGCCCATCGAGCTAAATATGTTCTTGACGTACGAACTTCTCTCTAGTGTTACATACCCCGTTGCTGTGTGAGTAGTGGTCTTGAATTCCAGAGTTCTTCTCATTCGACTGTACAATTTACTCTTATCAGTAAGCATATGTGTACAGTATGTGCAAAATGGGATATGGGATACATGAATCGCCAAGTTCTGAGTGGCTACATGTGCATCGATTACATGAAATACCAAATGCACGGATACGTTTAGCAACTGAAGGCACAATATAAATTGCAATGCCATTTCAATCATGTTTAAAATATAGAGATTTCTTATTTATGCTGATCAAATTTTCGAAGCTTCACAAACAGACAGGCGTGCAAGGGACGCACGAGCTGCATATACCCATGGCAATCTGGGAGTCATTTACAGATTTGCGATTAGAATCGTATCGCTAAGTGTGGCACATGCCGTCCGGCATGTGCAAACTCTGTTTTTAGAATTTTCGCGAGTTCACAGGCTACACTACAGAATCGCGGAGACAATTCGAGGACGGAAGGATACTTCCAAGTAGATGTTTTGCTGTCTAAAAGTAGACAAATTCAAGAAAATTGGACAGCGGCGCGACCCGAGCTTTCTGATCCACATTAACTCCACCGTTTGCGAAAACCCCGGTTTCGTACAGTATCTGCAATTCCCAACCGGTTGTCGTTAGGGGCGGACATCTTTCTTGTCTCCATAGACTGCCCCGGTTTCCAAATTATTTAACGGAAGCTTGACCAAAACGGTGATGGCGTAGTCAATGATTTGGGCCTTTGACTTTACAACCAAACCAGCGGGTGGCTCTGGAAGGACACGTCGAAGCAGGTCCATTTTCTCGTTTAACTTTGCCCTCGAACGCCTTGTGTGAATTTTGTGGAATTCACGTCTTCTTCGAGTCCTTGTATCTTTGAAAGTCGGAGCGCGTCTAATTTCGCTGAAAGAAGGGCTTTTGTAGGCTGTCTGATCTGAGATGTTTAAAGAATCACATTTCGAAACGACGTCGTCAGGCTTAGCAGTTTCGTCTTCTCCACTGATAGCAATTCTTAGATCTGTAAGCTTCTCAATTTCCCTAGTCTCGACTGGCATGAAGTCTTTCATTAGTTGCAACTCATCTGATTTTGGGAAAATCCAGTGTTTCGGAACAAAAGACTTGATGGAGAGATCAAGGCTGTCTCCATCGACTATTTGCTCATCTTCATCTGAGTCCGGTCTCTCCGGGGAGCAGGGACTCTGTACTTCTGACAAAGAGAGAAGGTCAAAAATAAATTTGTCATTTGCTGTGGCGGCCTTGCGGTTACCAGAGAAATCGAAAGTGCAATCTGGAATATTTGGCAACTGCATCTCATCATGCCCGTCGGAATTCGAAGGAGATTCTCTACGCTGATATTGAGGCGTGTAATCCAATCCCAATTCTTCACATTGATTTATGCTCATCATTGAAGGCTTCGCAATCATATCGACCACCGGATAGTTGCTGTGTAGACTTTTTGCTGCGAATGTGGTTTGCGTTCGTTATCTTTTCCTCCTCTAGGCCATACTTGCTTGTTGCAAATTATATGGTCTCCTAAAATAGGAGTCCCAGTGGCAAGTTTCTTGACTGAATGTTGTATCGCCGAGATCGAGTCGATGGTCGAATATTGACACCTAAGCCCAGCTTGCATAGAGACCATGCACAAACTCAAAGACTACAAAAATGGAGTAAATTACTAGCCGGATGAAGAATCGGTGATAATAAGATACATTGATTTTTCGATCGAAATTGTATTTCTTGCCTTTACCCAGAGTTTATCCGTTTGAATTTTCAAAGCTGCTGCAGGTACAACACAAAATTTCTTTTTCGAGAAAGCGGTTGGCCCGAAAAAGGAGTATGGGGCTCCTGATAAGACATTAAATCCTGTACATGAAAGTCTAACGGTGCTCTTCGGTTTAAAAAGGGAATGGTCTCAATTCACAAATTAGGAGGTCAGATTTTTTCCCCTGAAGTACCACTAAAAGGACAAATGGCCGATTTGTGCTGTTCCCGGCCATGAACATTAGTTGCCGAAGTGAAGCTTGAGGCCTAATCATAAAACTCTCCTCCTGGAGAAGTCAGGTGCATGCGAAAACTCAGGCCGCAGCCCTCAATTCGCAGTACAAACATCTAGGAAAGATTTCGAAAACTCTTGGACTGAAGAAAGGCCTGCATAGATTTCATCATGCCATCAGATGCTTCTGCAGACTCGGAAATATCTCGGCACTGCTTTACACACAGGTTGGACCCAGGCGCCTAACTACAGCGCACGAGCCAAGGAGAGCGGCATTCATAACACCATTGAAGCCAGGGTGAGGAGCTATAAAAGTCCGGGCACATTCCCTCGTTTCGGTATGCTGTGACTCTTGATTTTGCGGTGGCAGCTGGCGTCAAGCAGCCTGAGTAGATCTAGAAGCACAGAGAAAGGATCGATTAAGATGCCAGTGCGCGAAGCTTTAGTGCGGGATGGAGAACGGGGAATAGTTTAGAAGGGTGGTTTCTCCATGAAAGGGGATTGAATGTCTTCTTTCTACATGGGAAACTCGCTGTGTCATGAGCTACACTGGGAAAACAAAATCGGCGCCTGAGCCATGATCTCTTGGCCTGGAGTGACACTTCTTGCATGGTAGAAGCAGGAGTTGCATTCGAATGCGATGTAGCTATGTTTACAGTCAACTGTGTTAAATTTTGCAAGTGAGTGCCTGATGTGTACGGAGGGAAAGTTGCTTGCGGCGGACCAAAACTCTCGGTGTGCGTGGAGGAGGGCTAGGATGGCTGAAAAAATAGTTGGGATACGCTAGTTGGAACTTGACTTTCTCTTCGGGTTGAGCAGTGGAGGAAGGGACTGGTTGTTGTGGGCAGTTCTAATGTGCCTGCTTAGCGAAGATCGATGGCCGAACGATTTTTCACATCCGTATGGACAGGCGTGCGGTTTCTTCCGTTCGTGAACAGTTTCAACGTGAGCGTCCAGATGTCCTTGTCGCTCGAAGCCCTTGTGGCACTCAGTACACGTGAAGCGCCGATCGGAGTGGGGCTTTGCGGTTGAGGCGGAGGATTTCGAAGAAGCTCCAGCTCCACGTGAATTAGTCCCCATAACAACGTCCCAATAATTGTGTGTTGATGAGGATTGCGAC
>NW_005179362.1:51507-55538 GCF_000350225.1 Chondrus crispus | reverse complement strand
CTTCACTACGCCCGCGCCCAGCGCTCAACCCCCTCTCCCTGCCCAACTTCTCTGCCGCTCTCTCCTCCTCCGCCGGCCCCGTCGGTCGCAACCTGTCAGTCCTGCGCCCGATGCCCGCCGACGTCTCCATGGGCTCGCTCAACAACGGCATCGCCGCCCTGCATCCACCCTCCGCCCTCTCCACCGACCCCCTGCACCCGCCCCCGTCCAGCCCCACTGCACAGCACACCCACCCATCCCCCTTCGCCCCCAACCCCGTCCCATTCACCGCCTTCCCTAGCCCCTTCTCCCATCTCAACGCCTCCCCGTCCTCCGCCACCCGCCAGGCTCTCAACTACTCTCCGGCCCCCCCGCACCCCGCTCAACCACCGCACTCTGTACATCTCCAACGCTTCGCAACACCGCCGCCCGTCATGTCCCAACACATTCCAACCTCCGCTTCACTTCCCCCCACCGCCTCTGCTCCATCCACCGCCTCGCTAGCAACTACATTAATCTCGGCACAACAACATGACCAAGCTGCTCCTCCCTACGCCACATACGCCACCCCGCAACCTCGCCATCCTACTGCCGCCTTCGCTCCCTCCGTATCTGCAAAGCTCGACCAAAACCGCTCCATCCCCCCGTTTGTCCTTCCGGCCCAACCACCGCCTCCAGCCCAACCATCGAGCGCCCCGCCTTCGGCCGCCACTGCCGTCCCCCTCTCAAGCAGCGACGGAGGTTCCCAACCTGAGGCAGCCAGGCACTCTTTCTCCTCGCCTCCCGCAAAGCGTCCCCGACCCCCGACAGAGCCTGCGCCTCACCCCTCTGCCACAGCTCCTCCCTCCACCACTGCACCGACTTCCGCACATCCCAATACCCAATTCTGGGACCACCCCCGTGCTGGCAAGCCACGCAGCAAGCCGGCTTCGGAGAGTACCACTGCTCCACCCGAGGAGCAGACTAGACCGGAACGGAAGAGGGAACGCGAGAAGCGTAGAAGAGAGACCATGAATACACGCTTTGCCGAGCTCGCAGCCTGTTTGGAAATCTCGGCGGGCGGAAAGACGGACAAGGAAAGCGTTCTGGTCGAGGCCGTTGAGCAAGTCAAGAGGCAAGCCGCCAGAATTCTCGCTTTGGAAAAGCAGAATAAGGATCTTACGGTAGAGGCTAAGAGTTTGCGGGAGGAAAAGAACGAATTGCGACAAGACAAAAACTATATCCGCACGGAGCGCGACAACTACAAGACCGAACTGGAAAGCTTGCGGGCAGAGACTCAATCACGGAAAAGAGTCAAAGTAGAACAACCACAATCAGAGCATGGCGCGCGCCCCAAGGTGAAGGAGGAACGCATCAAGGGGCTCAAAGCAGAAGTGGTGAACACTTGACAACTTCTCGACCACTTTCCCACCTATTTATCTGCGCAGTCCCGAACTTCAATCTTTGTCTAGCGATGCTTTCATCTCATATCAGTATTACTGCAGCAATATTGTCTCTAGAAGGTACAGCTCAACTGCGGTTTATGTTAAGTCCGGTTGCCACCATGCATAGAAAGGCTCGCATCTGGTCAAGGGCAAGGCTCTACACATTCTTGCCATCTGTCGTTGGCAAAACCGCCTGTGGTTTCTGCGTAAAACTTGCGTTAAGCGTGCTGGTCGTTGTGGCTGACCAGCGACTAGTGTGATATCTCTAGCTCCATTGGTGTAACCCCCCAGGCAGGCGGATGGCACACATCTCTCGTTTCTTCACTTCACTTTCACTTGTATATAATCAGATTAATTTGACTTGTGCCTTTCAGCCTTGGTAATAGTTGCGCTTTCGTCAATTTCGTCGAGGTGCGCCGCTGACTACATCTCACTCTCAGCTTTTAGGGATGCCTTGACAAGCTGTACACACAATTCTCCTCATTTCTGTAAATTTGAGTCGGGGAATGCACCACAAATCAGGCCATTGCCAGCATACTCCCCAGACCAAGTTGTGCTTATTCCTGTATTTCATCTGAGGGTTGATACGGCGTGAGCTCGTCCTACAAATGGATGCGAAATTCAATGTTGTCTTACCACAGCGCATGCCTACTAGCGTCTACCAAGGGTATTGCTAGCGGCACAGGTTGTTGGCACTGTACGTGCTGTTTGGCAGGTTACTGCCATGTGTGGACTGTCGAGCGCAATCGCTGGTAGACAGGTGTCTGACATGACTGCCAAGGCTATTGTAGCAATGGGCGATGATTGCGATCGGGGCATGTGGTGCGCCTGTACTGCAGTAGAAACGGCTCGGGTGCGTTCTAATTTCTTCCGGGGCATATTTTAGTAACCTTTTCTTCTTCAGGCGTAGATCAAAACAATGCTGTACGAGAGGAAGTTGGTTGTGGTGCACATCCAACTGAAGGCCTGTTTGGGGAGAGAAATGGTGACGATGCGTGACACGAGTTTTTTTCTCCAATGGTGCGCCAGCCTGTGTCCTTCGAGCGCGTGAATGAACGGCCCGCCTAAATAGCACGCCTTAACTGATACAGTACCCTTGGGTACTACTTGGACAGGGATTCGAACTGGAGAGCTGTGACCGTGAGCTTGAAACAGCCACCAGCCCTGTTACGCAAATGGAGGACCGCGAAGGTCCGCGCGAGGGATGAGAGGTACCAGGGGCATCGTCGCGCTACGGATTGCACGGAAACATTCACGAGCACAGAGCGCCGCCGATGAGCCGCGCTCGCTCCTGCAGGCGCGGCGCTTGTCGCAACTTGCGGGCTTTTGGAGGATTCGCGCGTGTAGTGGCTATACGCTGCAGGTAGTTGGGAAGAGACTGTAGGCAGTTGTTTCGCGTCCCGGCAGCATAGCGCGACCGACAGGCGTTGCAAGAGACTTTGTCTCAACCGCAAACCATGTCTGAGCACCAGCGTTTCTGCTGGTGCAACAAAGCGGGTTTTGGCGCGCCGGGGTTTTGTATTGGGCGCTTTCTAGGCGCAAGACGGGCAACGTTGTTTCCGGGACTGTCGTGTGCTGCTGTGCCAAGAGGCGTCGAAGATCAGTCTCAAGGCCGTGGGTCAAAGACCTGGGGGGATGCGACCTTCCTCCACAAAGGGCATCTACCCTTCGAACGGTACCGGTGTAATTTAGCGACGGAGAAGTGTGGGGCACTCGTGGGGCTGGATCGCGGGTGTGTTGAATTCAAGATGGGGCTGCATTCCATGCGACACGTGTAGGAAGTGACGTCATTGAGGCGTTTGGATCTCGAATGGGCCAATCGTCATGGCAACGTCATTTGCGGACAGCTCGGAAAAAAAAGAATTTAGGGAATATTCGCGGCGTGGATAGTGGTCTGGTTCCACTTGGCGTGGTGTTACGGTAAGGGTAATACCCTTCGAAGGGTAGTGGCGCTTGTTGACTGCAGAAACGACCGTAGATTGACGGTAATTACAGTCTGAAAAGGTCTTTTTCTTTAGATCGCAGTGTAAGGAAAAGTCTGTCAGCTGCCACACGATCTCAAAGCCGCAAGGGATTGACGCTGACATCAGCGGGAGACATCAGCCGGCTGTTCAACGTCTTGTGGCATGATTTGAACCAATCTCAATTGTAACGCAGTGATGAAATACAGTACCCAACGGTACAGTAAGACGCTAGAGCGTCTCCACCAATGCTGATGATATAAGGGCTGGGCCCAAAATGGAAGCCTGGCAAGCGATGGCTGCCATTATTTAAGCCTTTACGGATGATTGTCTGAAATGGAAAAGGAAAATACAGCAACGTCTAAGATTAGATCTTTTCTTCTGGGACCTCTACCATGATGCAGGCTTGTTGCAGTTACTGAATAAAGTGATGTCTACTGCACCGTAGCCTACATTCTATTCAGTCACTCTAACAAGTAACTAACAAGGCAAACAACTCGGAAGCAAAGGGGCAAATGTGTGTAAATTATGTTGATCTGCAGAGAAAACCGGCAGAAAGGATGATTTCAAACATGCTAGCACAAGCAAGAGGGCTATTCCAGGATTTGCCTGTGTTTCTCTTTCCATTGGCATGTCTTTCGAAGGGTGGGTTGCAGGCTGCAACCCA